>NC_080543.1:84593111-84893111 GCF_028640845.1 Ahaetulla prasina | reverse complement strand
TACAACATTTACAACACAATTGATGATCAATATATCAATATAAATCATAAGGATTGCCAGCAACAAGTTATAGTCATACATATACATACATATTTTAAGAATGTAAAAACTAAGGCTAGAATTGCAGTATTCTTGATTTAAAAAGCATGTTTTTATCACTGGTTAGTTAAATTAAAATGTCAAACTCGATTCTTCATTTTCCAGTTCTTTGCCTGTTCATTAGAATAAATCCACTGAATTCAGTAGAATTTTTTGTTCTAAGTAGACATAAGTTGAGTATGATACTAGTATACTCTGGAAGAGTTTTCTCTGTTGAACAAGCTTTCACTTTCATTGGTATTTTTCCACTTGTCCTTAAACTCTGAGAAGTCTGCTGATCACTGAAGCAGAAAAGTTTACATTATCACTTCTGAAAGCGTTTTATTTAATCTGAGTGCAATATTACTGGACACATGGATTGAGTCTGCAGCAAAGCTGGTGGAAGATTGCCATCTTGTGGTTATAATTTGGAATATTTTTCAGTAAATGCATGTAGAAAGTAGGATTTTAATTCATAATATAAAAGACTTCACAAGCATCTTAGCTGCCCAAAATTAGTTATGAAGTAGGCAAAAATATAAATTTATTGAAACAAATGCGTTGTATTGAACATGCCAATCTATTGTCCAGTAGACAGTATTACCAATTCAGTTTAATGCAACTGTGAATATAAACAAAGTTTTTTAGCCATTTAGTTTCTCAAGTATTCATCATAATACAAACAGTAGATCCATTTTCATGTTTCATCCCATTCTTCTTCAGTTTTTGTTTTCTCTCAATCACTATCTCAACAGAAGTTCAGTAATTGAGCTGTACATGATCCACATTGCTTTAAATTTTGAGGGATGATGGGAATGACCACCTAGTGAGGGTTTTCTCTTTAAGGGATTATTACTTTTCCATTGTATTGGATTTCCTTGCCTCCCACGTGGTCCTTTATAATTCCCTTAACCAAATTCATTAATAAAATCTACAGCAAAGTATGAAAGATTCTCTCACCCATTACACTAAGGCAAACCAATTTCAGACAACACACAATTTTGTGTGTGTGCCTTTAAGCAGACCTCATCAGTTGCTCCTGAGAAATTGTTATTTCAGATATCTGCCTTATTTCAGATATCTATTATGTCATAATATGCATAATAATAATGCATATTATGACATATGCATCATGAAATATTTTATTGAGCATTTTAAAATAACAATCTCTGCATGCAGAATGTGAAATAACTATAGAATAAACTTTATTAATCATTCCTACCCGTCTTTGCAGAAAATTCTGAATGTTCAGAAAATTCCTTAATTTGCCTCAAATTTACAAGACCTATTCTTGATACCCTTGTAGTTCATACAACATAAAAGACTTGCACCTGACAGTTTTCTAACACTTTTCATCAGTCATTAGGTCTGAAGGCAACATCTTTTCACATGGTTTAACATCTTGGCAATTTGATATATAAATTGCCTTGTCTGACTACCACTCCATTTTCTGTTCAATTTGCTAATAATTCCAATTGTACCTTAACATAACATAACATAACATCAGAGTTGGAAGGGACCTTGGAGGCCTTCTAGTCCAACCCCCTGCCCAGGCAGGAAACTCTACACCATCTCAGTCAGATGGTTATCCAACATTTTCTTAAAAATTTCCAGTGTTGGAGCATTCACAACTTCTGAAGGCAAGTCGTTCCACTTATTAATTGTTCTAACTGTCAGGAAATTTCTCCTTAGTTCTAAGTTGCTTCTTTCTTTGATCAGTTTCCACCCATTGCTTCTTGTTCTACCCTCAGGTGCTTTGGAGAACAGCCCGACTCCCTCTTCTTTGTGGCAGCCCCTGAGATATTGGAACACAGCTATCATGTCTCCCCTAGTCCTTCTTTTTGTTAAACTAGACATGCCCAGTTCCTGCAACCGTTCTTCATATGTTTTATCCTCCAGTCCTCTAATCATCTTTGTTGCTCTTCTCTGCACTCTTTCTAGAGTCTCAACATCTTTTTACATCGTGACCAAAACTGGATGCAATATTCCAAGTGTGGCCTTACCAAGGCATTATAAAGTGGTACTAACACTTCACGTGATCTTGATTCTATCCTCTGTTTATGCAGCCCAGAACTGTGTTGGCTTTTTAACAGCTGCTGCACACTGCTGGCTCATATCTAAATGGTTATCCACTAGGACTCCAAGATCCCTCTCACAGGTACTACTATTGAGCAAGGTACCACATATACGGTACTGGTGCATTTTGTTTTTGGCCTAAATGTAGAACCTTACTTTTTCACTGTTGAATTTCATTTTGTTAGATAGCGCCCAACGTTCAAGTCTGTCAAGATCTTTCTGTAACTTGAGCCTATCTTCTGGAGTGTTGGCTATTCCTGCCAGCTTGGTGTCATCTGCAAATTTGATGAGTTCCCCATCTATCCCTCGTCCAAGTCATTGATGAAGATGTTGAAGAGTACTGGGCCTAAAACAGAGCCTTGGGGTACTCCACTGCATACTTGCCTCCATGTGGATGTAGTTCCGTTGAGGACTACACGTTGAGTGCGGTTGGTCAGCCAGTTACGAATCCATCTGGTGGTGGTGCTGTCTAACCCACATTTTTCTACTTTATCTAGTAGTAGGTTATGGTCTACTTTATCAAATGCTTTACTGAAGTCCAAGTAAATTATATCAACAGCATTCCTCTGGTCTACTAATTTTGTCATTTTGTCAAAGAATGCGATAAGATTAGTCTGGCATGATCTGTTTTTGCCAAACCCATGTTGGCTTTTGGTTATTACTTTGTTTGCTTCTAGGTGTTCGGTGATTCGTTGCTTGATTATCTTTTCCAGAATCTTCCCCGGTATTGAGGTCAGACTGATAGGTCTGTAGTTTCCTGGATCTGTTTTTTTTCCTTTTTTGAAGATGGGAACTACATCAGCTCTTTTCCAGTCCTCTGGCAGCTCCCCTGTGCTCCAGGATCTTTGAAAGATATAGTTCAGTGGTTCTGAGATCACGGCTGCCAGTTCCTTCAGAACCTTGGGGTGTAATCCATCCGGTCCTGGTGATTTGAACTCGTCTAGGGTAGACAGGTGTTCACTTACCATTTTCTTCCCTATTTTAACTTGTGTTTCTAATCTGTTTTTTGTAGTGCTGTTTTTGATAGGTTGGATTGTTTTTTCCTTTTGTGTAAAGACAGATGCAAAATATGAGTTAAGTAGATCTGCTTTCTCCCTGTTGTTTGTCATCTTCTTGCCACTTTCTCCCAGCAATGGGCCAATTGTTTCCTTGACTTTTTTCTTGTTTTTAACATGTTGGAAGAAGCTTTTTTTGTTATTTTTTACTTTTGTCGCTAGCCTTTGTTCATTGTGAGCCTTAGCTTTCCTCACTTCATCTTTACAGGCTCGGGCTATTTGCTGATATTCTGCCTTAGTTATTTGCCCCTCTTTGTGGAGTCAGTGTGCATTGCGAAGTACAAAATCTGAGGTGTAATTCGGCCCTGTAAATCCTTGGTCAGACAACTGAGTCAACTGTCAACAGTTTTCAATACACATACAAAGCAAGAGGAAGAGATAACCTAATATTATGCTCTCTACATGGGGCTCCCCTTGAAGGGCATCCGGAGACTGCAGTTAGTTCAGAATGCGGCTGCGCGGTTTATAGAGGGAGCCCCTCGTGGCTCCCGTATGACACCTATCCTGCGCAGACTGCACTGGCTACCTGTGGCCTTCCGGGTGCGCTTCAAGGTTCTGGTAACCACCTTTAAAGCGCTCCATGGCATAGGGCCGGGTTACTTACGGGACCGTCTACTGCTACCGAATACCTCTCACCGGCCCGTGCGCTCTCACAGAGAGGGACTCCTCAGGGTGCCGTCAGCTAGGCAGTGTCGTCTGGCGACGCCCAGGAAGGGCCTTCTGTGGGGCTCCCACCCTCTGGAACAAACTCCCCAGGACTCCGCCAACTTCCAGACCTCCGAACCTTCCGTCATGAGCTTAAAACACACCTATTTATCTGCTGGACTGGACTAGTTTTTAAATTTTTTAAATTTTAAATTTTTTAAATTTTATAGGGGTTTTAATTGGTTTTAATATTTATATTATTTTTAATAATTAGGCTTTTTGAATATGTCTCTTAATGGTTTTCTTAATTTGTATATATATGTTTTTTATCTGCCTGTGAACCGCCCTGAGTCCTTCGGGAGATAGGGCGGTATATAAATTCGAATAATAAATAAATAAATAAATAAATATGGCAGTTGGGGAAAGAGATAACCTAATATGGCAATTGGGGAAAGAGATAACCTAATATGGCAATTGGGGAAAGAGATAACCTAATATGGCAATTGGGGAAACAGATACTTAAGATAACAATACCTGCTACGTGACAATTGTATAACCATGCTTTACCCCCTGTTTACTACTCAATAAAAGGTGTGCACTCAGAGCAATCTGGGTTCACCCCATCCCGAGAGAACAATGGTGTCTGAGTCCTTATTGGGAAGGTAGCCCGTGTTCTTAACACGCACCCTTGCGAGGGCCAGAGTCATTTGCAAACAGCATCCCTGCAGGGACCCTACGAGTCAGCGAAGAAGACCCACCCTAGATGACAACGACACAACAACTGGGGGCTCGGCCGGGATTCTTCTTGACTCCAAGGTGTGATCTCTGTCTAGAGATACACTTCCTTCACTCCTATTACTTCGCACCTGGAATAGGCTACGTACACGTAAGTAATGGGCTCCTCACTCTCCAAAGTTTCGTCAGTTCATAGGGACGAACTTTATTCTTTAGTGAAGAAGACTAACTGTTTGCAAAAAATTAATGGCACCACTGTATATCCTCTTTCTAAAAAATCTCTTAATCAATGTGATTCTTCATTGTCCTGCCTATCCCCAGGAGGGTACCTTGCGTCGTTCCTCTTGGGAGCGATTAGGCAAATATCTTTATGAACACCCCAGGGCACCAACTGAAATCTTAACCACATGGAGGGTGGTCATGGCTGCTCTTACTATCCTTTATCCTTCCACTTCTACATTACCTGAGTCCAATACAAAAGTATTGGCACCTCTCGAACCTCTGTCTGATCCCCCTCCTTACGATTCTGTTTCTCCTTCCGCTCCTAATTCTTCTGAAATTTCCTCTTTACAAACTGTTTGTGCCCCTCCAACTCCTTCCTTTCCCTCATCCTCCCTTTCCCCCCTCTCTGAACCTTCAAAGCATATTGAGCTAGAAATTAAATCTGTGCTTGCTGTCCCTTCAGCCCCTTGTCTTCAACTCTCAAAGCATATTGAACCAGAAGTTAAACCTATACCTGCTTCTTCCATCCCTGCTTTGAAAACTGCCTCCCTTCCCCCAGAGCACCCCTCCCTTTCCCCCATGGGTGCTCAGACTAATCAGCAACTGATTTGGTTCAATTACTTCTCTATATTTGGAAACAATCTGGATTTGCTCACAGTGACTATATGGAAACAATTGGGAACTTATTTCCATGAAAGTCCAAGAGCCCCTGTAAAAATTTTGTCCAAGTGGCTCATGGTCCTTGAATGCCTTATTTTACACGACGTCACTTAAACAGTTTGTCAAGACCTCTGCCTTATCAAAAATGACTTAAAAGGATCCACAATCACAGTCATGATTTAAACTGCTGAGTTTTCTCAGACAACGTTCCCCAGGTCTGTAAATGTTGTTTGATGATGTGTGTGCTTGTGTATGTATGTATGTGATCATTTTCAGACCTGCATAAGAATTGTAGAGATAATTGTGATGCTTGATTTGCATATAATGTGTGTATGTGCAAAACTCATTGAGAAGGTGTGAGATTTCTGTGTTGTTTTTTGGATTTGCAAGAAATGTGTGCATGTGTGAGAAATTGTCTCTGCATGTGTGTGTGTGTATCTGTCTGCATAAATTCCGTATGCAAGCAGCCAGGTACTTTTGGGAGAAAAAAAAAACAATTTTTTTTCCTTTTGCAAGCAAGTGAGTTACTTTTGGAAATTTTTCTTTTCATATGCATGAGAGTGTCTTTGCAGTGAGCTACTTTTAACTTTTTTTCCTCTGTCCTCGCTGGCTTATCTTAACTCCCCCCCCCTTACTCCCTGTTTGTGCCAGGGAAAAGGGTGGGCGACGGGGGAGAACCATTCACCCCCACTCCATTTTTTTTTCTCTCTTCTTTCTTGTCTGAGAAGGGAGGGACAATTAGGCTCTCTGGAAGCATTGCTTTTGCAAAGAGCTATGTAAAAATTATGCAGATATATTTTCTTTTCCATCCTGAAAACAATTTTGATTCTAAATTTCAATCCTGAAAACACTTTTGATTTAAATTTTAACCCTGCATACAATTTTGATTTTAATTTTAATTTTTAATTTTTATTTTTTCTGGAACTTTTTGAGGTTTAAACTGCCTGATTAAACCTATACATTTATAAATGTTTTCAAAGCACTGAGCTGACTCAAAATGTTTCATTTAGCTTTGTATTTTTGCAGCTGTTAACATACATAATAAGAGTTGGAAGGGACCCTTGGAGGTCTTCTAGTCCAACCCCCTGCACAGGCAGGAAACCCTACAGCATTTCAGACAAATGGCTATCTTCTTATGTATGGATGCAATTTTTTTTTAAGCAGAAGTCTTTTTTTTTGGGAAATGCACTCAGGTTTTCCACATAAACAGACTCACCCAAAAGCTTACAAAATGTTTTTCTTTTTTGAATCAGACTGAAGGTGCCTCTTATTTGCTGTTTGTATTGTTTATCTTTATTTTTTAGCAGCACAAGATGTGCCCTGTTTTAGGAACTATTTCAGAGATAAATTAGAAAGTTACAGGATGTGAAGAGAGATTTAGAAGGATGATCAGACACTAGTGCTGTGAAAGATTTAATTTGTTAATGAAGCTGAAATAAAAGTTTAATGTTAGGAGTTAGGAGTTAGAAAACAAATAATGAGCAAATAAGACAAATGGTGATTTTGCTAAGATATAATGTGATTTGTTTTTGGAAGTTTTGATAGTATGGATTTGTTAGTGAACAACTTCCACACATGAATAAAAAGGGTGGGAGTTGGGTTTTTATTGATTTTTTTTTCTGTCTTCCACATAGTACCTTTGTTAAAAAACAAAACTGATATTTGTATGTAAACCCCCTCCCCAAGTTGTGTCATCTTTTCTTTGTCCCTGCTTTTATGTGGGTATGAATTTTAAAAGTGCTGGAAAGAAGAAAAATGACTTTTCCTCCAGGATGGACTGGCTACCTAGACAGGGTGAAGAACAGAGTTCAACTTTCTTTCTTCTCTGTACTTTTGTTTAAATGATTTCACCTGTTCATTTCCTTCCTGAATCCAGCTACCTTTTCTCATATGGAAATATATTGTATTAGTTTAACTGTTCAATGCTGATGTTTGCTGTTTCTTTTTCAGTTCTACCTGCAAGCTATCTATTCGCCCTTGGCCCCCTCCCTAATCCTCCAACAATGCCTTTTCTCACTCAGAAAGAGAGGAGGAGGGGACCCTTTCTCATGTCTTTTAAACATGTAAGGATCAAAAGACTTTTTAAGACAGTTGATTCTTTCTTGTTTTATGTATTCATGTAAGGATTTGTATTTTGAGATTTCTATCAGCAGCGAACATCCAAATCAACGGTGAGACCTTGTGAGTCCCTGGTCTACATATCTGTCCCTACCATCAAAAGATTGACGGCAATTGACTTTTTTCTTCCTACAAGAGACATTTATCGCTCCTTTGGCCTTCTCTTCCTCCAAGAAGGTGGATTGTGTGTGGGTTTTAAAGGAAGACTGCTGCTTCTATGCTGACCATCTGGCATTGTACAGGACTCAAAGAAAAAACTAAGAGACTTAACTTTGATATGGTTTACAAGCTATTATAGTTGTAGTTGGTATGATTGCATTAGGATGTATAATTTTACCTTGTATTCTACCTATTTTTGTTAGAACAATTTCTAAAAGTTTATCTTTACTGGCTATTGAGGAACTCGAAGATGATTACACCCAAACTGCACCTAACAATTTCTGCCTGGCTGACGAATAAGAAATAGACAAGGATAGTATGGCTAATATTTGTGTTTACACCAACATGAAACCGACTGATTTGTCTGGTCCTAAAAAATAAAAAGAGAGGAGATGTCCCTCTCAATTATTCAACTTACTGTATTAATGCCACTACAGATTTATATCATCAATGTACTATGTATGTGCCTAAATCAAGAATGTCCTCCGGTTTGCAGTCTCAATCTTTCCATGGAGGGTATGTCACTCTATTCTCCACCATTGTATCAAGATCTTTTTAACGTTTCCCCATGGTTAACCACTTTATTGTCTGCTTTAATAGGACCTATTGTGTTGTTATTACTTGCTTGTACTGTAGCACCATGCATCTTAGGACGTATGATACAATTTTTAAAATCTCGCATTCAAGCACTTGACTCAGAGGTTTCTGAAACCAAGGCAAAATTGAATCTGGTAGCTGCTCAGGTTTATGACCCATGCAAACAACCACTGCTAGCATTTACCTCCGATTCCGATATAGAGGATGACAATTACCTTTCACAAAAAACCTTGCTCACTGACATGGAAGGTGCCGACCTTAAAGGGCTGGCTCCAGCCATGCAGACTTATGCAATGGAAGCTATCAAATATGATTGTCTCGAGCAATTTTAAAATAAAATAAAAAAGGAGGAAATGTGGAGTCAGTGTGCATTGCGAAGTACAAAATCTGAGCTGTAATTCGGCCCTGTAAATCCTTGGTCAGACAACTGAGTCAACTGTCAACAGTTTTCAATACACATACAAAGCAAGAGGAAGAGATAACCTAATATGGCAGTTGGGGAAAGAGATAACCTAATATGGCAATTGGGGAAAGAGATAAGTGAAGAAGACCCACCCTAGATGACAACGACGCAACACCTCTTTCCACTTTTTATATTTGTCCTTTTTGTCTTTCAATTTGTCAGATAGTTCTTTATGCATCCATGCTGGTTTCTTTTGTGATCTACTATTTTTCTTCTTCATTGGTATTGTGTTAGACTGTGCTTTTATAATCTCACTTTTCAAAATTTCCCAAGCTTCTTGAGTTGTTTTCCCCCTGAGGATTCTCATCCATTGAATCCTTCTCAAGCTCTCTCTAAGTTTATTGAAATTAGCTCTCTTAAAGTCCAAGACTCTAGTTTGACTTTGTTCTACTACTTGTATTTGCTTAATGTCGAATTCCAATATTGCGTGGTCACTTGCCCCCAAGGTTCCTGTAGCTTCCTTTAGGTTCCTGTAGCTTCCTACTTAAACCCCAACCCCTATGAATCCACCCACCTTTTAACCCCATTATCTGTGGTACCCTTGAAATAAACCATATGAGATTCAGAACACCAGCAGGCAGCATTCATTCCCAGTACTTGATTGAGTCTAAATAATCTTTTCTGTTTTGATGTAAAAGGGAAAAAAAGTAATTGCTTTTTTTATGCAGAAGAACAAAGTTTTTTGAGCTCTGGATTGCAGTTTATACTTATTTCATTGTATTTTCCTAAGAATTCTCTCAAAAACTCAGTAAGAGAATGTTGATAGAATTCTACTGGTCAATGTTCTAGCAGTTACTTTTATAAGAGTCTGATTGGATATCTGCTTCTTTATAAAATGGCTTATGTGGACATAAAATACCCATTTATCACATGGTAAACCAATGAAATCCTTTGAAGCAACCATCTCTAGTTTTCCCAACTGCTCTGACTCATCCATATTTATTTTTGAGTGGATGTGAATAATTTTAAATAAAGAATTGAACTAGACATTATTTTCTAAAAATGTCTGTGTAAAGCTTTCTTATAAACAAAGATGATGCTATAGTCTGTTATCTTATGGTAAACTAAATTTCTTTTCAATTTTTTTTTATTACAGGTCAATGACCCAGATTTTATTACAGCCAACCCTTCCCAAGATTTACTAGAACTATATAAAAACATAGTTCATAAGCTACAACCATTACTAGTACATGATCGGAACTTCTCAGCTAAGAGGCCCTGTGTCGCCTCCAAACCATGGTTTGACAAGGATTGAGAAACCAAAAAAGCTCTCACCTTGGCTTATAAGATGTACAAAAATGAGACTGGGAATGGTAATAAAACAAGTCTTAAACAACTTATGATTCTCAAAAAACAATATAAGCAACTGATTGCTCTTAAGAAGAGACATGACACAAGGTCTTCCTGGGAACAACTTATTGTGGCAGCCAAGCAAAATAACTCTTCTCTATTCTGGCATCTAAAACTAGTCATTTGACAGAATTCATACTCCATTAAACATCCATATACCCCTACAACCTGGTATCTTCACTTTCAGAGAATGTGAAGCGAGAGTATAAGGCAGTGGTAGTCAACCTGGTTCCTACCGGCCACTTGTGGGCGTTCCAGCTTTCATGGTGGGTGGTAGGGGTTTTGTCAAATTGTCAAATTATAAATTTTATAAAGTAAAGTTACTTCCCTACTTTATAAATCACTATTAATGTGGAACCGATGGGCGGTTAGAAAATTTTACTACTAACAGAGATACACAAGTGGACGGTAGGTATAAGCCAGGTAGGCTTGGATCTTCGGTTGATGTTATGTAATGCCCGGTCCGTGGTTAATAAAGCTCCCCTGATTTGTGATCTTATTCAGGGGGAGTCCGCGGACCTTATGGGCATTATGGAGACCTGGTTGGGCCCAGAGGGGGGGGGTTCCCCTTGTTGAGCTGTGCCCTCCGGGTTTCCGAGCATTTCATCAACCGAGGGTCCAAGGTAGGGGTGGGGGGGTGGCGGTTGTCATTAAGGAGGATCTAGAGCCGAGGGAGGATCAGATTGCCGGCTGTGAATCCCTCTATGTGAGGTGGGGCCATAGGAATCAGTTGGGCTTGTTGATCACGTACCTGGCTCCTTGCTGCGTGAACACAGCCCTGCCCGAGCTGTTGGAGGTACTTGCCGATGTGGCGGTTGAGACCCCCAGACTTATGGTTATGGGGGATTTCAACCTGCCATCAGCTGGCTTGTCATCGACTGCAGCTCGGGAGTTCCAGGCTTCCATGACGGCCTTGGATCTGATTCAAGTAAATGATGGCCCTACACACATGGGAGGAGGCACGCTGGATCTAATTTATATCTCTGGACAGTGGTTAAATGATCTGGAATTACATGACTTAGTAACAGAACCGTTGTCATGGACAGATCATTTTCTCCTTCACCTGGACCTCCGAACCGCCACCCACCATCGCAGGGAGATGGAACCTACACGTTGGTTCCGTCCCAGGCGCCTGATGGACCCTGAGAGGTTCCTGACGGAGCTTGGGCCATTTCCTGAGGATCTGGCCCACGGCTCGACTGAGGAACTAGTTGCAGCCTGGGAACAGGCCGCGGCTGGGGCCTTGGACCGGGTCGTGCCTTTGCGGCCTCTGACCCAGCGCAGGTCTCGTCCGGCCCCTTGGTTCTCCGAGGGGCTGAGGGAGATGAAATGCCGGAGAAGACGCCTAGAGAGCACCTGGAGGTCCAGTCGCTCCGAAGCTGATCGGACTAGTTAGGTCCTATTCTAGGACCTACCTAGTGGCAATGAGGGAGGCGAGGCGCTCCTACGCCTCCACCCTCATTGCGTCGGCAGATAACCGCCCGGCCGCCCTATTTCGGGTGACCCGTTCCCTCCTTCATCAGGAGGTGCGGGATGATGCTTTGCAGGGACGTGCCGAGGAGTTTAGTGGTTATCTATACGATAAAATCGCTCAGCTCCGGGATGGTCTGGACCGAAATTGAGATGATCCAAGCGAGGGAGAGGAGGCACGTTTTGTCGAGTCTGTTTGGGATGAGTTTGACCCTGTGGCTCCCGAGGATGTGGACAGGTTGTTGGGGAGGCTTCACGCCACTACATGTTTACTGGACCCGTGTCCTTCCTGGCTGGTACTGGCCACTCAGGAGGTGACACGAGGCTGGCTCCAGGGGATTATCAACGCTTCTTTGTTGGAAGGGGTTTTCCCTGCCGCCTTGAAAGAGGCGGTGGTGAGACCCCTCCTCAAGAAGCCCTCCCTGGACCCAGCTATTTTGGGTAATTATCGTCCGGTCTCCAACCTTCGCTTCGTTGCGAAGGTTGTAGAGAGTGCTGTGGCGCGACAGCTACCACAATATCTGGATGAAGCCGTCTATCTAGACCCGTTCCAGTCCGGCTTCCGACCCGGATACAGCACGGAGACAGCTTTGGTCGCATTGGTGGATGATCTCTGGAGGGCCAGGGGTTACTCCTCTGCCCTGGTCCTATTAGACCTCTCAGCGGCTTTTGATACCATCGACCATGGTATCTTGCTGCGCCGGTTGGGGGGATTGGGAGTGGGAGGCACCGTGTATCGGTGGTTCTCCTCCTATCTCTCTGACCGGTCGCAGACGGTGTTGACAGGGGGGCAGAAGTCGACCGCGAGGTGCCTCACTTGTGGGGTGCCGCAGGGGTTGATCCTCTCGCCCCTTCTGTTCAACATCTATATGAAGCCGTTGGGTGAGATCATCAGTGGCTTTGGGGTGAGATACCAGCTGTACGCTGATGACACTCAGCTGTACTTTTCCACCCCAGGCCACCCCAATGAAGCTGTTGAAGTGCTGTCCCGGTGTTTGGAGGCCGTACGGGTCTGGATGGGGAGAAACAGGCTCAAGCTTAATCCCTCCAAGACGGAGTGGCTGTGGATGCCGGCACCCCGATTGTTGGAGGCGAGTTATTGGCCCCAAAGGATAGGGTGCGCAACTTAGGTGTCCTCCTGGATGAACGGCTGTCGTTTGAAGATCATTTGACGGCCGTCTCCAGGAGGGCCTTCCACCAGGTTTGCCTGGTTCGGCAGTTGCGCCCCTTCCTTGATCGGGATGCCTTGTGCATAGTCACTCATGCGCTCGTTACCTCTCGCTTGGATTATTGTAATGCTCTCTACATGGGGCTCCCCTTGAGGTGCACTCGGAGGCTTCAGTTAGTCCAGAATGCAGCTGCGTGGGTGATAGAGGGAGCCAGCGTAGCTCCCGTAACACCGCCTCCCGCGCAGACTGCACTGGCTACCTGTGGCCTTCGGTGCACTTTAAGGTTTTGGTCACTACCTTTAAAGCGCTCCATGGCTTAGGGCCTGGGTACTTACGGGACCGCCTGCTGTTACCTCATGCCTCCCACCGACCTGCACGCCTCACAGAGGGACTTCTCAGGGTGCCGTCCTCCAAGCAATGTCGGCTGGCGGCCCCAGGAAGGTCCTTCTCTGTGGGGCTCCACACTCTGGAACGAACTTCCCCGGTTTACGCCAAATACCTGACCTTCGACCTTCCGTCGCGAACTGAAGACACATCTTTTATTCGCTGGGCTGGCTTAAATTTTATTGATTTTAAATTTTCTATTATTAATTTTAAGGGGTTTTAGTTTTATATATTTTAAAGTTTTTTAGGCCAATCATAAAATAAGTTTTTTAATTTGTATTTTAATTGTATATTGTATTGTTTGTTTTACTTTGGCTGTACACTGCCCTGAGTCCTTCGGGAGAAGGGCGGTATAAAAATCGAATTAATAATAATAATAATAATAATAATAATAATAATAATAATAATAATAATAATAATAATAATAATAATAATAATAATAATAATAATAATAATAATAATAATAAAAAGGTTGACTACCCCTGGTATAAGGTATACAATGAAGGACGTACCTGAATGGCCCCTGGTTTCAGAGTCCGAAATCAAATTGCTCATTGGCCAACTCAGGACTGGGAAGGCTCCAGGAGCTGACTTCATTACCGCTGAATTACTAAAGAACAATTTGGAATGCTGGATACCAGTTCTGGTGGCGCTATTCACTTATATCGACTCCACTGGCTATGTCCCAGAAGATTGGGGCTTGGCAATTGTCCCAATTTTTAAAAAGGGAAAGAGAGATGATCCTGCCAATTACAGACCAATAAGTCTTCTAAACATAATCAGCAAACTCTATACCCAACACCTCTAAGATAAACTAAAGGAGTGGCTGGGATCCTGAGATTTTGATCACTGACGAACAAGCTGGGTTTAGAGAGGGGACAGGCACCACAGAACAGTGTTTAATTCTTCATCATCTGATTGAAAAATACATATCAAATAGACCTGTATCATTATGACAGTTTTATAGCTCTCAAGGCAGCCTTTGATATGGTTACCAGGACTAAGCTATGGGAGAAGCTGGTAGCTGCCTCAACTGACCACAGGCTTCTTCATCTATTACGTGCCCTACATACTAAAACATCCCTCAAGGTGTAATATGCAAGAGTCCCTCTCGAAGTCAGTTAAAACTCAAAAGGGGGTTAAACAGGGGTGCATTTTGCCGCCTGCCCCCTTTCAACTTTTACATAAATGACACGGTAAAATGGCTAAGCAAACCAAATCACTATCCCCCAAAAATAGGTGACTGAAGCATCGCCTTCCTGTTCTATGCAGATAATGCTGTGATCCTGTCCAGGACACCAGTAGATCTTAAAAGAGCCTTGTGAGCCCTTCTCCAGTACTGTAATTACAATAAACTGGATATAAATTATGAGAAAACAAAGATCATGCCCTTTGCAAAAAGGCCAAAACTTTATTGATGGTACCTAAATGGCCACAAAATAGAGCAGGTAACCACCTTCAAATATCTGGGGGTGGTCATTCAGGCCAATCGTTCAAGAAAAGAGAATGGAGAATATGCAGTTGCCTTGGTCTAAAGATCAGTGAGCACCACTCTTAATTTGTTTATGCACAAAGGGAGGATATTATGTTCCCGCTGTAATTAAGCTTTTTCTGGCCAAGTCACTAGCACAACTTCTTTATGGGACCTTGCTCAGACCATCAGCTTCATGTTTTGCATCTAGAAATAGTTCAATCTAAATTCATTAGATCAATTCTCCAGATGCTGCATTGTGTCTCAAACGCACTTCTGTGCATGGAGACAGGATTGACAAAAGTTGAAGCAATAAATCTGTATAGCATCCTTAAATCTCTGGCTAAAGCTTAACTTCTTTCCGTTAATTCTCCAAGACAAATTCTCTTCATCATGGATTAAGGCTGTTGAGTCCAACCTTGCTAAACTAGGCTTTTCCCCAGCTTTAATACTCAAGATGGACTATGACCTAGCAAGACAAATCTTGCGACAAAGGATGGAGGATATCGAGAGGCAGGTGGAATTAGGAAAAGATCCCCGTTTCTGGTTCCAGATGCTATTAGATGTGTTGTTGCTCCTGCCAGCTATCTTAGTCAGTTGGAGTCAGCAAGCCATGCGATTCCATCAGCCATCCTGTATGACAAGTATAAAAGGATACCATTCACGGAAAGACTGTGCCTGCAGCTCAGGAAAGGTGGAGACTGTGGGCCACATGCTCCTTAGATGTTCCTTTTATATGGAGATTAGGAAAAAACATATTCTGCCAAAACTGCTAGGTATCCTGGCCGTTCTGACTCTACCTATCTGCTTGAAATAGCTTAAGGATGGCTGTTTAAGGATGAACAGTCCATAACTACAGCCCAGGTGGCTAGATTCTGTGCAGCAGCACCGGGGATTCATCGCAAACACATGTCTTCTCCATCATAGCAATGTTATATAACAATTGTGGCAAATTCTTTGCATTGCTTAGTCATTTCTCTTTTAGCATTGTATCTACAATGGGCCACACAGTTTACAGATTGCAACTATCATATAGTCAGACCATGTATAATTGACACTGGATTTTATTATAGATTTTAGTTGTTATATATTATTTTATACTAGAATTTTTAAGTGTATATATAGTGAGAACTTTTATTTGTTCTGGTCTCTGGTCTAAGACTGTAATAATAAATTGTTGTTGACCCAAACTACATGAAACTTACCTTTCACTTTTTACGTATTTTAATTAAACTCAAGAAATCCAAACATGCCATGGAAAGTGTTTGTGCCCATACCAGTTCTTATGAACATCACACTGCCAGTTTTTGTTAAACAATATGATTTCCTGAAAATTGTTAATGACAACAACAACAATACTTTGTGGATTAGTTGTGGGATCATATCACAGAAAATTGTTAATAATAACAGAACACAATATTGTATATGCTTGGCATCTTCTATTTACTATAGAAGCATTTATAACACACCTCAGATAATCAGCTATATGGAATCGAAATTCTGCTACAAGATTTTTATTTCTTTTTAATTTAGTTTTTAAATTTAGTTAATGTCCAAATAGGAACTAACAATTAAAATATGCAGGGGTAAACAAACTAGCACTATTGAAAATCCTGATCGGATATTTGGAATGTACATTGTACAAACAATTTTGCTAGGAAGTAAAACTTGCACAGTATATATCAGCAAGGAATATAACACTTTTTATAGATACAAAAGAAACTTCTTTAGCTCATCTGGTAACATAAGTTCACTAATTGTCTTTTTCTTTTTGACTCCCAAGTAACTCCGGATGCACAGACGACATAACTGCATCAAGGAGAATGGCCCTAAAGAAAAAAATGCCAAAACAAACAAACAAACACACAAGAATAATCTTAAAATCTGTTTTCTAAAGAATTCAAACTAGTTTTAGTTCTGTGCAATCCAGAATAACAATTATTTAATGAAAACATTTACTTCTCAACTGGCTATAAGAAGCAGAACATTCCAAACTCTAACATACTCAATTATTGTTAGTTTGTTTATCCTAATCTAGAATAACTGTTGAAGATTAAAGTTAATCAGTCACAAAAAGCAGTTTAAAATAGATAACTAATCAAGCTTTTACATCTGTGTGGATGGTGAGATTCATGTAACCTTTTAAACAGTCACAGCAATATAATATAATATATACTCTGTAATACCATACAGATTGCAGAAGGTATTGTGGGTAGTGTACCCCAGGGGGACAGTGCCAATAACTTCATAGCACCAGAAACCACAGCAAACAGTGCCAAGAGACTCAAGCCAGCCCTTCCCCCTTTAAGAAAACCAAAAAGCACCTGCTGAAAGAAAAGCATAGAGCAGCCCAGCTAACAGAGCTGACAATAGAAATACTTAAGTAGAGCCATTAAGATAAGGGGAATCAAGCTAAAAATAACTCACCTGGAACCCCCCTTTTCCTCTTTCCTGGCAGAATTAACCCCCAGGATAGGAAAGATAAAGCCCAAACACTTTAAATTTAACTAGAGGCACACAAATAAACCCTTTAAGCTGCAGGGGCTTCAAAGGGGAATTAAGAATAAAAGGCTCTGAGTCACACTTCTAAATCTGCTTGCAAGCCAGGAATGCTTGAGCTGTGTTCACTACTTTTCTTGCCTTCCTGAATTAAAGGATCCCTTTTCTGGCAGCTGCTTCCATGTTTATTTCTTCTCAGCATCAGTGACTGCTTCCCAGCTGGGAACAAACCAGGGAAATTTCTTCCAACAGTACCATATAATAATTTTTGTTTTAATTTAGAATTGAACAATCCTGTTACAGTACCAGTCAAAACAATTTACTATAGCTGAACAAACTTTTTACAAATCTTGGGTCACTTTGTGTTTTGGTTTTGAAAAATGCCATATATAATAATGTGTACAATCATACATAGATACACATTTACTGAGAATAAAAGTATTCTAGCTAGAAATATATTATGAACCAGTTTCCTGCTGGAGATATATCCAGCAAAATATTCATATGTAACACATACACATTCTAGCTACAAAGTTTTCCTTCTTTTTTGCACTTTCCTGTTGAACTCAGTATGTTTATAAAAATCTACAATGTGAACTATGATTGTAACAATATCAAAATTGAAACTTCAGTTTGGAAAAAATCTATTCTTCCTTTTGTCTGAAATCTGTAAGTATTCGGTAAGAAGTAATTGGATCTATCTCCATGAACATTCCCTTTGACTATTATAAGGTTGCACCCACATTATGTGGTCACAAATTAGAGGAAATATTAGCAATATTGTACGTGATAAGAGCACATTCTGACATATTGGTAAGATATATATATATATATATATATATATCTCCCCATTCAAAGCATGCCTCAGGTTCTTTATGTACTCTGTGTGTGAAAGAAACAAAGGTTAATGGGCACCTTCTCTCTGCAGAAATATCTGCATTAGTGCACTGTTGGCTGGAACCAGCTCTATTGGCTTTTTGCCTTCTGCATTAACAGCCCTAGTATTTGCTCCAAAGTCAATGAGCAAATGGACCATGTCGACATTGGAGGTTTGAGCAGCTATGTGGAGAGGAGAATCCAGGCCTTTTCCGTTATTTGCACTTGCACCTAAAACAAATGAGATAGAACTATTAAACAAACAGTAACTTAATTTATTTCTTTTGCTATCTCAGATCCATCTGAATAATTTCCAGTTTATACATTGCCAAAGAAGCATAAGCCTCCTAAATAATAATTTCTTAATTTGAAATAGCTTTAAACTGTTTAAATGCTGAGGTTTACTGCCAAAGTAATGTATCAATTGTACTGATCTGAAATGGGACATTAAGAATGCTCAATATGCTTAATGTAACACAGCAATGTGGTTGTTTTTTTTTACAGGAAACTGACAGTTCATTCATTTTTAATTGCAACTTTGGTCAAATTAGTTTCTGTTTAAAATGCATGTGTTCCCTCAGGCTGTGGTTTTCAGGAAAAAAGTTGCAATGAAAAATTAACTAACCAATTTCTTCAATCCTGACATAATTGCTGAGGAAAAGGCCCTGAGAAGATATGGTTTATACCATGGGTGTCAAACTTGCGTCATGTTGCCGTCACGTGACATTTCACAATGCTTTTCCCTTTGCAGAATTGGGGTGGGTGTGGCCTGCATGTGACACATCCGGCCCACAGCCTGCCAGTTTGACATTCCTAATTTATACAATCTACTGAGTAGGCAGCATATAGGTTTTTGTAAATAAACTACCAGAGGAAAATTCATTACTGTGTAGGAATATCTTGTCAGGGTTCCCAGCCAAATTGACGGAATCAATAGAACTAGAAGCCACTGTGTTTTGGCAATTATATTTGGTTAAGCTTCTTGATAACCCTATAGGAATCTGCTACTTCACCATGAGTTCATTGTGGATTTGTTCACTGTAGTTTTAAATTAGTTAATTCTACCCAAATCAATATGAGGAACAAAGCAAGGTATATTAGTCACTAATAGAAATTTAAAAGACATTTTAAATAAAGACAGTTATGCACATTTATGAAAGATGAAGACAACTAATAAATATTAACCAACATGACTATTACTTCTAATAAGAAAGAGCAGTATTCTTTTTTTTATTTCATTTTGTCACAACAGTATACACAAACATCAACATAAGAAAATCAAAATATTATAAAAGAAATATATATATATATATATATAAGCAAAAGTATGCAACAACCATGTTAATTTGTTATAACGAAAGGGAACAATAGGACAGGAACGGAAGGCACATTTGTGCTCTTATGCACACCCCTTATTGTCCTCTTAGGAATGGGGTGAGATCAATAGTGGACAGTTTTTGGTTGAAGATTTTGGGATATTGAGTAGAGACTATAGAGTCTGGTAATGAGTTCCAAGCGTTAACAACTCTGTTACAAAAGTCATATTTTCTGCAATCAAGTTTGAAGCGGTTGACATTAAGTTTGAATCTATTGTTTGCTCTTGTATTATTGCGATTGAAGCTGAAGTAGTCTTTTACAGGAAGGATATTGCAATAGATGATTCTGTGTGTTAAACACAGGTCATGTCAAAGTCGGCAGAGTTCTAAGTTTTCTAATCCCAAGATTTCAAGTCTGGTGGCATAAGGTATTTTGTTGTTTACGGCGGAGCGAAGAACTCTTCTAGTAAAATATTTCTGGACGTGTTCGATTGTATTAATGTCAGAGATGTGGTATGGGTTCCAGACAGATGAGCTGTATTCAAGAATAGGTCTGGCAAATGTTTTGTGTGCTCTGGTTAGTAGTGTAGAGTTTTTGGAAAAGAAGCTGCGTAAGATTAGGTTTACAACTCTTAGAGCCTTTATTGCTATGTAGTTGCAGTGGGCTTTGACATTTAGGTCATTTGATATGAAAACTCCAAGGTCTTTGACAGGGTGGGGGTCGTCAGTAAGGTAATGTCCATCAAGCTTGTACTTGTTGTTTGGGTTCTTTTTTCCAATATGTAAGACTGAGTATTTGCTGGTTGAGATTTGGAGTTGCCAGGTTTTAGACCAATCGGATACAAAGTCAAGGTCTTCTTGGAGGGTAGAAGTATTGTTAGTGGTATTGAATAGTTTTTGCTGACATCATCAGCAAAGAGAACACAATAACTTGAGATAAGGTCACAAGATCATTTATGTATAGTATGAAGAGCGTTGGTCCAAGAACACTACCTTGGGGAACGCCACTTTTGACAGGAACGGGATTTGATAAAGCGTTACCAATTTTGACCACTTCTTGTCTGTTTGACAGGAAGGCATTTATCCAATTGTGAAGAGGTCCTGAAATGCCGTAGGATTTTAGTTTTAGGAGAAGTTTATCATTTATTTATTAATTTATTTATTAATTAAATTTCTAGACCGCCCTTCTCCCGAAGGACAGGGTGGTGTACAGCCTACTCACGTACTACTGAGTCAAAAGCTTTGCAGAAGTCTATGTAAATTACATCTATTGCTTTTCCTTGATCAAGGTTAGTAGTCCATATGTTTTTGCAATGGAGAAGTTGTAAGTTACATGATAATTTTTTTCTGAAACCAAATTGTTTATTAGAGAGTAGGTTGTTTGTTTCAAGGTGGAGTGTAATGGATTGGTTTATGATAGATTCCATTACTTTGCATGAGACACAACGTAGAGAGATAGGTCTGTAATTTTCAACTAGGCTGGGATCACCTTTTTTGAAGATAGGGATGACTGTGGCTAGAGACCAGAGTTTGGGAAGGGAACTAGTCGTGAAGGCTTTATTAAAGATTATGCTTAGGGGTTCTGCTATATTAATTGAAAGTTTTTTTAAAAAGTATGCACATAGTCCATCAGGTCCAATAGATAATGATGGTTTCAGGTTGCGAAGAGCTTTTTCAACATTATCTTCTGTGAAGTCTATATGTGTTAAGTCGTTGTTAACATTTTTTGTACGATTGAGGAATGTCGGATATGAGCCATTGCTGTTTACAAAGACTGAGCTGAAGAATGTGTTAAAGAGGTTTGCTTTAACTGTTTCATGAGTACATTCTTTGCCATTTGATTATTTTAGTGGTGGAATGAGAAACATGAGAAACATGAGTGAGATATGCATTCCCTCTTGCTGCATTCTTCCTGCTCTTGAGCTTCCCGTAAGTACCTGTGGTTGGCCATTGTGGAAGAAGATTGAATTAACTGAGGCTTTAGTCTTATCCCATATGACTCATCTTCTTCTCTTCAAGCATGGCTTATATTACTAAATTAAGAGGGAAGGTGTCTGGGTGGACAAATTGAAGAGAGACACAGGAATGTTGTAGTGCTGTACTGTCCTAGTTACCATACCCTTCCCTCTCTATCAAAATACAATCTACAATGCTGCTTACCTCCCAAAGCTATACCCATTAATGTCTCTGTCCTCTACCCATAAACATTTTCAGGCATGCAAAATGATTTGTTGATATTATATATCTTTTAGTGAATTACCTGACTCAAGTAACTTTTTGGCACATTTCAACTGCTGATTCTCACAAGCAACATACAGTGGAGTTCCAAGATGCTTTATGTTATGATCAACACTGACTCCATTGGACAGAAGAGTTTCCACACATTTGGTATGACCTTCAAAGGATCAAAAGAAATTAAAAATTAAATTCAAGCCCCAAAACTAGACCCCAGCTGTTTACACATGAAAGGTGAACAAAGACTCACTGATTTTTACAAATGACTGAAACGTTAAAAGTTTTCCAATTTCTTTCTCTGGCCAACCTTCTTCCATTATACTTATGGATTCATACTCAGGTCCTTCACAGTCCATGCCATCTGGCTATGCAGAAGTGGCTGAACTACTGAAGAGTGCCCCTAAACGTTAATGTGTAGTTCCCCCACTAGTTAATGTGTAGTTCCCCCACTGGCCAAAAATTGTGACCACCACCACAGGATAAAACTCCAACAGCATCAGAGTAGCAATGCAGGCTTTGTTGAGCAGCAGTCTCATCTTAGCAGAGTGACAATTTTGCCCTTCAATTGAATCCTATCAGTGTCAGGGTATGAGGGTTTTCCAGCTGAGAACCAAGAGAGAACAAAGTCTATGGATTGCAGGGCCTCAGGATGGAATATCAGAAGCATGAGCATCTTCCTTTTACATTTCCCTATTACAAGGCTTGAACCTTCAATCATTAGTAGTAGGAAGACGGAATTACTATCCTGATTTCGAGATTGAGCAATAAGACACAACTTGCTTTGACTGGATGAAGAAAAGACATCTCAGATATCTACTACTGATGGTCAGATTCCCTTTATGCATTTCTCAGAACCTATTCCTCTCATGTCCCCTAACTCTTTAATTTCCAAGGTGAACAAAACATTATAAATAAATGCAAAATACCTACATTATATAAAAAGACAGTTTGAGCCTTCAACCTGCCCCACCTGCACCTTAAGGAAAACAATTGGGGATTGGTTTTTCCAACAACAGGTGACACCAAAAAGGAAATGAAATGCTGGCCAGGAGACACCCCCCCCCCCCGCTTCACTGTCTTGAAAGTATCAGTGGGAGGATAAGACAGCAACAAAGACCAACTTCATTGGTGAAGAATTGTAAGGTCGACCGTGAGGGCAGTTTTAATATCAACATACTTTGCTCTGGACTCAGAACACATTACTGTGGCTACAAAGACAAGCTTCTCATTCAAGCCAACTTAGACAGCTAGCTGTGGAGCCAGAAATCCTTGTCAACATACCAAAAGCAATTTCATGTCTTGTTTGGCAGTACAGGTAGTTCTCGACTTGACAAGTGACTCACATTTATGATGGTTGCAGTGTCCTGGGGTCATGCGATTCCTTTTTGCGACCTTCTGACAAGTAAAGTCAATGGGGAAACCAGATTCACTTAACAACCGTGTTACTAATTTAACAACTGCAGTGATTAACTTAACAAATTTGGCAAGAAAAGATATAAAATGAGGCAAAACTCAACAAATTTCTCACTTCGCGACATAAATTTTGGGCTCAATTGTGATCGTAAGTTGAGGACTATCTGTATTAGCAATAATAACATTTAAATATAGTCTTCCCAAAGAGAAGAGAAATTGTAACCAATATTAACGTTCATATTTGGGGGGGAAGAGCAACAGGGGGTTTCCACACAAGGATTTATGCCAGTTGAAAGTGATCCAGACCCCATCCAGAGTCAACTGTGCTAAGTCAACAGTGTTAGGAAGCAGGGAATATTTATTTCCAGCTCAGCAGCAAGTTTTAGAATTCAATAAAGAACAGAGATCCTATACAGCAATTTCAAATCCTCTTCTGTAGCTCAGATAAACAGGCAGGGTAAATTATTTTGTCTCCTTTCCCCCTTCTCTTCAACATTGGATGAGCCAGCCTGCAAAAGGCCAGACTACTACTGAGTTTGTTTTTCCCTTTTGTTTTGTGTGGAGTGAAAATACAGAATTTTTTGTTGCTAAGGGATTTGCAGCAGCTAAAGGCAGAACACTGATTTTAGCTTGATATTTTTCAGCATTTCAAACCTGTGATAGGTGGAGATATTAAAATGGAAGTGATGTCAAAATGATCTGACCAGAGGATTTTCTAACTGAAGGTTAAGGAAGTGATGGACTTTCCAGATGAATTGCAATGTTCCATGTTCTTCAGCATTGCTCTTGAGGTTGAGGTTGCTGGGAATGGCTACTCTGCACCATTTGAGGTGCCACAGATTCTCTAGCCCTGATATTATTATCTGTAACTCATTTAAATATTTGTTTTATAGTCCAAACAAGAGATATCTAACCTTTGATTATACAATAATCAAACAGACAATAAACAAACAGACAAAATTTGTAGGTTTGTATAGAATTTGCCTGGAATGAAACAACAAATATATCATTTCACAAAGTTGTACCCCTCTTGTTTCCCTGGTATATAGGTACATATGCTGACAAATTTACCTCTTTTAGCAGCTTCATGGATGGGGGATGCCAGGTCACAAACTGGATGTGGGCTGGCTCTGTGTTGCAGTAACAGGTTCAAGCAGTCAACGCTACCACTGACACAAGCATTAAACAGGGGTGTGTTCCAGTCAATTGTAGTGGCATTTACCTAAAGGGAAAAACCTGGTACTGTAATGTTTTATTTGTAAAACATGTTGAAACATTTTATAAAATGCTATAGAAAAAGTATTTTGCAATGACATTTTATTATCATAGTAGCTCCATAAATATACTTTAATACAAAATAAATATATGCCACTAATTGGATTGAAGACAAGATAGGATCTGGGCTCTTTTAAACATTGTCAGCCCTGAGTGGGTAGGTGTTTTGTGTTGATATAAATGAGTGTTTTTGAGCATTGGCACAAAGTACATTTCTCACCTTGTTCTAACATAGCTAAAATGAGAGGACATTTCTGTCAAGAACATTTTAATCCCCTTGTTCACCTTTCTTCACAAAAGGAAGGTACTGTTAATTAGTAGCAACAAACAGATAGCAAAAGCACTTCTAGCACATTAATTCTGATTTTGGTTTATTAGGAATAATAATATTAGGAATCAGATTATTTTTCCCCAATATTAGTTGGGTTACTTTGTTGAAAAAGTGTACAAGAAAATCACTGGCACAGTTTACATTCAGTAGCTAAGCTACTAAGCCATTCTCTAGCAAATTTTTTCTCTTTCTTGCATGCACTATATAACTCTAGATCTTTGAGTACTTACATTGGCCCCATGTTTTAATAAGACACTGACACATGCAGCATGTCCTCCTAAGCAAGCTTCATGGAGAGGAGATACACAATCTGTTGTTCTAAAATTCACACTAGCTCCCTGGTACAATAATAAAAATCATAGTTAGAGAGGGATCCCAGATGTTCTTTGCAATTCTAAACAATAGAATAGAATAGAATTTTTTTATTGGCCAAGTGTGATTGGACACACAAGGAATTTGTCTTGGTGCATATGCTCTCAGTGTACATAAAAGAAAAGATACCTTCATCAAGGTACAACACTTACAACATTTAATGATAGTCATAGGCTACAAATAAGCAATCAGGAAACAATATCAGTATAAATCGTAAGGATAAAAGCAACAAAGTTACAGTCATAAGTGGAAGGAGATGAGTGATGGGAACGATGAGAAGATTAATAGTGGTGCAGATTTAGCAAATAGTTTGATATTTCATTAATTCATATTGTCAAAGATTGGATCTACTGTTTCCACTAATAGATTAACCTATTACTTGGGTTTTAAGAAACATCAGGCCACTATAATTAGTCAACTATAATATTTTTGAACCACTTAGCTTATTCCATAACTTAAAATGTGTTAATTTTCCTAAGCAATATTATCTCTACTGAATGCAGATTTTTCCCCAATACTGTTACAGTGTATCTTAAATACTATGGCAGAAATATATGGGAAACTATCTTCTTTGCAAATGGCAAGTCTCAATGATAATCCTAACGGAAGGATATTTTTGGATTCAGATCATGGTCCCAAAATTTCTACTACTAAAATGATTGTAATGTGACTTCAACATTGGTTCAAAAGGAAGTGTAAAAGTAAAGAAGGTACTTTTTGTCATGTGGACATGTGTTAAAGCAAAGAAATTTTAGAGTAAGATCAGTGGTGGGATTCTGCCGGTTGTAGACAGTCCGGATGAACCATTTGTTAAATTGCCGGTTTGCTCCGCCCCTTGCCCCTCCCCTCCCCACTATTACTTACTGATGTCACGGCACCATTTGTAAAATTGCTGGCTCGCACTCTCCTCCCCCCTGGGAGCACACCCAAACCGCTTGTTAAAAGGCTCAGCCGCCTACCACTCTGTTCCCCATCTCGGACTGCCCACCTCGGACTGCCCTGACCGCTTCAGCAGCAGAAGGCAAGTACAGCCGAGTGCTGCCCCTGGGGAAGCGGGACTGGGAAAGGTGGTTGACCTGCACCCGCCTGGCTGCCGGCCGTGACCTACTCCCATCCAAGCACCTTGCTGGCCATGTAGCCGCCGACCGAAGCCTGCCTCCATCCAAGTGTCTCGCTGCCCACCCAATCCAAGCACCACGCGGCCGCTGACTGAGGCCTACCTGCATCCAAGCCTCTTGCTAGTCAGCCAATTCAAGCTCCTTGCTGGCCACATGGCCAGCGAGGTGCTTTAATCGCTGGCTAGAGAGTCGTTTGGATGCAGGCAGGCTTCGGTCGGTGGCCGCATGGCGCTTGGCTCGGGTGGGCAGCGAGGTGCATGGATCGGGTGGGCAGCAGCTTGTGGGCAGCAGCTTACATTGATTACTGTGCTGACTGCATAAAAAGAAAATCCTACAATCAAATAGCCAACAATCCATCAACCAAGGCATCCATCCATCTGACAATCGAAACATCCATCCACCCGTTCAATCAACTGTCGATCAACCAACTAACCCCCAATCACCCGTAAAAAACCTTCAACCATCCAATGAAAAATCACTCATTGCTCAACCAACCTTCTTTCAACCACCTGTTGTACATAACCCTCAATCAACTATCAATCAAAAATAGGTATGCACGCCCCTTACCTCTTCTACACCAAACACTGTAGGTCTCAAATGTAAATTAATAAATGCAAGAAGTACTGTAAACAAATTATCTGAATTTATCCTATTGTTAAACAATGGTATATTTGATATATTTGTTTGTGAAACATGGCTGAACTCATCCCTCCCTGACTCCATTATTTCAAACAAAGAGTATCAAGTTTTTTGATCAGACATTAACACAATTGAACAAGTCCAGAAATATTTTACAAGAAGAGTTCGCTCCTCTGTAAACAACAAAATACCTTATACCTCTAGACTTGAAATCCTGGGATTAGAAAACTTAGAACTCCGCCAACTCCGACATGACCTGTCTTTAACACACAGCATCATCTATTGCAATGTCCTTCCTGTTAAAGACTACTTCAGCTTCAATCGCAATAATACAAGAGCAAACAATAGATTTAAACTTAATGTTAACCGTTTCAATCTTGATTGCAGAAAATATGACTTTTGTAACAGAGTTGTTAACGCTTGGAACACACTACCTGACTCTGTGGTCTCTTCTCAAACTCCCAAAAGCTTTAACCAAAAACTGTCTAACATTGACCTCACCCCATTCCTAAGAGGACTATAAGAGGCGTGAATAAGTGCACAAAAGTGCCTACCATTCCTGTCCTATTGTTTCCTTTCATTATATATACTGTTGTGACAAAATAAAATATAAATATATATAGATATAAATTGAATGAAAGGGAATGAATACAAATAAAAATGGAGAAATTAGAACTTGAGGGCGAAAGAAGATGTGACTTAATAAAATGAGCAAGGAAATATTAGGAAATGAATAAAAACTATGAAAAAATATTTTGGCAAAAATTGTAACTAAGTAAAATATATTTGAATATATTGAATTGTATAAGATATGAAATGGCAAATATTCTGTTCATAAATTATGTATGTGGGGGGGGACTAAAAAATCAATAAAAACTTGTAATAATAATAAAAAAAAACATTCCGTTCAAATCACAGCTCCTGCTCAAAATCTTGGTCCGGTGGTCCCAGCTTAATGATGGCTGCTATGGCCACTGCCCCCATCGCCAAGTTGAAGAGCTTTCCCTCTGACTTCCCAGGAACTTGCCGGTTCCTCTTGGTCATCCAAGGTGCCTCTCCTTCTTCACCATCCCTACAGGACAGATCTGGTCCAAAGACCCCTCGATGGCAGTTTGTCAGCTCGGGAATTCTCAAAGCTCCGAGACACCTCACTTGTGGGGTGCCGCAGGGGTCGATCCTCTCGCCCCTTCTGTTCAACATCTATATGAAGCCGCTGGGTGAGATCATCAGTGGCTTCGGTGTGAGGTACCAGCTGTACGCTGATGACACCCAGCTGTACTTTTCCACACCGGGCCACCCCAACGGTTATCAAGTGTTGTCCCGGTGCTTGGAAGCCGACGGGTCTGGATGGGGAGAAACAGGCTCAGGCTCAATCCTCCAAGACAGAGTGGCTGTGGATGCGGCATCACGGTACAGGCAGCTGAGTCTTCGGCTGACTGTCGGGGGCGAGTCATTGGCCCCGATGGAACGGGTGCGCAACTTGGGCGTCCTCCTGGATGAACGGCTGTCTTTTGAAGATCACTTGACGGCCGTCTCCAGGAGAGCTTTTACCAGGTTCGCCTGGTGCGCCTTTCTAGACCGGGATGCCCTGTGCACGGTCACCACGCCTCGTGACGTCTCGCCTGGATTACTGCAATGCTCTCTACATGGGGCTCCCCTTGAAGGGCATCCGGAGGCTTCAGTTAGTCCAGAATGCAGCTGCGCGGGTGATAGAGGGAGCCCCTCGTGGCTCCCGTGTGACACCTATCCTGCGCAGACTGCACTGGCTGCCTGTGGCCTTCCGGTGCGCTTCAAGGTTTTGTAACCATCTTCAAAGCGCCCCATGGCATAGGGCCGGGTTACTTACGGGACCGCCTACTGCTACCGGATACCTCTCACCGACCCGTGCGCTCTCACAGAGAGGGACTCCTCAGGGTGCCGTCAGCGAGACAGTGTCGTCTGGCGACACCCAGGGGAAGGGCCTTCTCAGTGGGGGCTCCCACCCTCTGGAACGAACTCCCCCCAGGACTTCGTCAACTTCCGGACCTCCGAACCTTCCGTCGCGAGCTTAAAACACATTTATTCATCTGCGCAGGACTGGATTAGTTTTTTTAATTCGTGGGTTTTTAAGGGGTTTTAAATGGGTTTTTAATGGGTTTTTAATGGGTTTTATTATTTGCTAAATTTTAATTGCGGCCAAATTGAATAAGTTTTTTAGTGGTATTTTAATAGTATTTATTTTGTAATAGTACTGTTTATTTTATCTGGCTGTAAACCACCCTGAGTCCTTCGGGAGAAGGGCGGTATAAAAAATTTAAATAATAATAATAATAATAATAATAAAAAGCTCTGTGGAGCTCGCTCTTCCCTGACTGTCTCGCCGCGATGTTTCCATTCGAATCTGGCAATGTATTGTTGAGAGAAACAAAACTTGGCCATCTTGTACAAGTTCTTGTGCTCTATTAAACAAAATAATATAAACATTCTCATGAGTGATCTCCATCTAGATAATTGGGAGCAAAGTTGGCCGAAAATGACTGCAGCACAAAAAAAGGGTAAAGTTTGGCTTCTTATATCTCTGGAAGGAAAAGTATGAGAAACGTGAAACTTTGTGTGTCTCGCAACTTAGCAACACAAGGTTGTAGAATATAAAATTTCATTCTCTTACTGCTTTCCAATAATTCACAAACTGAGTGTAAAGTTGACGGTTTTTGTAAAAAAATAGGGTATTTTTAGCCCGCTTTTACAAAAAAAACCTTCTGGAAATTCTGCTAAATCATTCTCATTAGAAAGAGTATGTTTCAACCCCCCAAAAAAAGTAGAGTTGGTATTTCATCGCTGAAGTATAAAGCCCTAAAAATAGGGACAAAGTGGAGGACGTTGCTATGGCAGCGTCACATGCATTCTATTATTGTTTTGTCTTGTTTGTTTTATATAGACATCATTACTACTATTATATTGCATTGGTCCATGGTGACATTGTCACTACCAATTCAAGCACTTGACCCAGCAACCCCATCGCCATAGGGAGTACACCTGATAGCCATGCAATACCAGCCAGGGGTGGGTTTCTTGGTTCAGGATCCCAAGCCTGTAGTTTGGTTTCTTCCTTGAGGTTCCAAAGCTTTGTGTGGGTATTTGTCCGGTTCCCTAGCAGCCAATTGGGCAGTTTATCCTAGATTCCCAAGCCTAAAGTGGGTATCTTATATGGTTTCCATGCTGAAGTCCATACTGTTTATATGAACTGCCAAATTCCAATGATTGCTTATTTATTAATGAATTTACGTGCCACGTTCTTTAGCATCGCTTCTGGGAATTGATACTGTGGACCTGATGATGTAACTGAAGGTGCTGGAAGTACGCAAATAAGATGTGGTTCTGGAACCCAACAAACATCTTGTCTTTCAGGCCAATAAAATGAAGGAGCAGGGCCTCGCGGATGCATAAATGTTACCAACGCATCATTTTGTTTGGTCAAAATTTCCACGTCGTTGCCTACCCATTTTTTGTCATAAATGCAGGCAACATAACAACTGGGAAATAGGTTGGCCAATTTTAAATTCAGATCAACAGTATTGGACAGTTTGGTCACAAAGTTAATCATATTATTTGAAACTTTGCTGACAGAAATCGAATTTGAATCAACTGGCACAAACAGGTGATGATCTCTTATGCCAGCTATTGTGCTGCTAACTTTGCATCTTCTTGCAGCATCCTGCTTTCTTCAATTTCTCTCTTTGGAATGTAGCTATATTTAATTCTGTGAATATTTCTGTTGCCAAAGTTGAGCAGATCTGTCGGTGTCAGTATTTGATCGGTTGCTGGTTGCTGGAGACTGGCTTGAGCAGCAACTTTCCAACTCTTATTTTCTTAAGAGTTTTTGTTCACAATTCAATACTTATTATTTTCTTCCAATAGTGTACATCATTTACTAACATTTCAATTTTATTCCCTTTTACATCTTAATTTCAATCATTTTCACTTATAAACCATGCTATCTTTCACATTTCATCTGCTGGATTTTTCATTCTTTTATATGTTTAAAATTTGTTTCCGTACCATCAATTTTAATTCTCTCTCATTCCATGCATTTTCAGACACAAACAGAAAAAGAAAACATATATCCCATTATATATTCCACATTTAATTTACTTCTCCTCCTTCTCTTTTTTTTAATTTCCTTCACTCATTTCAATCTTTTATACTACCTTTTTACAATAATCCATATATTTTCTAATTTCCATTATTTCAGAAAGAAAAGGAAAAAAAGAACAGTTTCTACCACTATTTTAGTTTCTTTCTACTATTCATTTTTCCCCTTCTTTTAATCATTTTCTTTCAGTCTCTCCCAGGTCTCATCTCTTAATATTTTTCTCCCTTTCTCCTGTTCTTTCATCTTCTTTCTCCCTTTCTTGCATCCTCTTTTCCACCTTTCTCTGATTTTTACTCTTTTAATGTTCCCCCTCAATTTTTCTCTATTTCCTTCTCTTTATTCTGTTACTACTAATCCCAGTGTAATCATCTATTTTTTCACTTTTAATTTTCCTCCTCAATCTTTTCTTTTCTTCTTTTTTCCCTTTCTTTTTTAAAATATCTTTCCCTATCTCCATTTTTATTTTTTCACTATCAATCCCAATATGATCATCTATATTATCTTCACTCCTTTCTTTTTCAACATATTTTTGTTCTTATTTCCTCATAATTTTTCCTCATTTCTTTTTTTATTTTTAAGCCACAATTCTGCTTGTTTGTTCCCAATAATAGACGCTCTTGAAGTCTATAATTCCTCCCAATTTTCCATATTTTCAATATGAGAAGAAAAACTTTAGATTTATTTATTTTAACTTATATATAGTCCAAATTCAAATTTGTTACTTTGACTTATATATAATCCAAATTCGAGTACATATAATATCACTTTTCTTCTTTGTTTCTGAAAATGTCCAATTCAAATGTTCCTTTAAGGTATTCCAATTGAAGTCTTTGTTGATTCCCCTCCCTTTTTTTACAATCTCGCTGCAGGTGTATAAACAAAGCCTTCTTCTGACTTTCCACGTTGATCTAAATGAGGCGATACTTTCTTTCCTCCAGCAGGTATCTCTCTTCAATTCACAAATGCTTCAGCAACAAAATGTCACTTGTTAATCCACAAAGTTCTTCCTGAGACTTCCTGTCTCACTCCTTTTGTTAGCAACCGATGTTCTCCTTCAATTTTCTTTTCCTTTTATTATTTTTGGTTTCTTCCAAAGCCAGTTTTAAATTCAGATGGAAAGTTTCCTTTTTGGGGCTTTAATTACAAAGTTCTGCTTTGCTTTTGCTTTCTTCTTTTTCCCTTTCTTTTTAAAATATCTTTCCCTATCTCCATTTTTATTTTTTCACTATCAATCCCAATATGATCATCTATATTATCTTCACTCCTTTCTTTTTCAACATATTTTTGTTCTTATTTCCTCATAATTTTTCCTCATTTCTTTTTTTATTTTTAAGCCACAATTCTGCTTGTTTGTTCCCAATAATAGACTCTCTTGAAGTCTATAATTCCTCCCAATTTTCCATATTTTCAATATGAGAAGAAAAACTTTAGATTTATTTATTTTAACTTATATATAGTCCAAATTCAAATTTGTTACTTTGACTTATATATAATCCAAATTCGAGTACATATAATATCACTTTTCTTCTTTGTTTCTGAAAATGTCCAATTCAAATGTTCCTTTAAGGTATTCCAATTGAAGTCTTTGTTGATTCCCCTCCCTTTTTTTACAATCTCGCTGCAGGTGTATAAACAAAGCCTTCTTCTGACTTTCCCACGTTGATCTAAATGAGGCGATACTTTCTTTCCTCCAGCAGGTATCTCTCTTCAATTCACAAATGCTTCAGCAACAAAATGTCACTTGTTAATCCACAAAGTTCTTCCTGAGACTTCCTGTCTCACTCCTTTTGTTAGCAACCGATGTTCTCCTTCAATTTTCTTTTCCTTTTATTATTTTTGGTTTCTTCCAAAGCCAGTTTTAAATTCAGATGGAAAGTTTCCTTTTTGGGGCTTTAATTACAAAGTTCTGCTTTGCTTTTTGCTTTCTTCTCTTTATATTTCCATGTGCCTATTATGCTAGTTTCAAGGTGAAAAGTCCTTTTAAGCTTTAATAAATTTTCTTCTTACCTATGAGTTGGCCAATCACTCATCTGGTAACAATACTCCATTCAATCACCGCTCCTGCTCAAATCTCTTTGTGCGGCTGCCCCAGCTTTTGACAGCTCTAATGGCTGTCTTCCTGTGCTGTTGATTCAAAGGCTAATGTCAGTGCTCCAGGGAATTTGCCACTTCCCTGTTTGCGCCGATCCATGCCTCCCTTCTTCACTGTCTCTACAAGACAGCTATGGTCCATAAAGAACCCCCAAACGGCTGGGATATCAGCGTTTTCTCCGGAGCCCCTGGGGATCGCTGTCCCACCGTGACATTGGCCAAGCCCTTCTATTTGAATGGAATGTTGAAGCCGGGTGAGTGAACACAAACTCACAAGAAAATACTTTAATTTGAAATTGGTAAAGAAATTTTTCTGGCGATGGAATAGCGACTAAATTGAGAAGGAACAGAAATGCAGTAAGAAATAAGAGAAATGGAATTATTTACCCTAAGACCCGAAAGGAATTTGGCTTTTTAAATTGAATTGGAGATCCCCCAAGCAGAAGGGGGAAAAAAGGAAAAAAAACCCTCAAATAAAGCTGGAGAGGTTTGGAGATTTTTAAACTTGTTTCCGGAATATAAAAAAAAGTTGGGGGACTTAGAATTACAACGTGGTAAAATTTCTCTGACTTCCTTTTTTCCCTGGCAATTTGGATTTAATATAACTGGACATAGATTTTAAATTGAACTGTTGGGAGAAGTTAAAAAGTAAAGCAAAATAAGTTGCGGCTTTAAGAAAAAGAAACAAAATGGATACTTTCATTAATTGTTGATTGGAATTGTGGATTGGAAAGAGATACCCTCAGGCGGAAGGGGAAACTACATGGACTAACATCTGTTGTGGAAAAAAAATTTTGTTGAAGCGATAAGGCTGGTGAGAACTTTAAGGGAGGATTTTACGCCTGCATGTTGTTTGACTTTGATAATAAAATAACAAATACAACCCTGAAAATACAGAATGGCGCAGGAAATAATTGAAATGATGAAAAAGATGCATATGACTTTAAAGCGAGAAATAAAAGAAATAATTACAAGATAATATGGACAACTGAAACCAGAAAAATTAGGAGTTGCACGGAAACTTACAGAAAATAAAGAAACCATGAAGCAAGAGAGAGCTTTGGAAGACAAAGGAAAAAAAATTGACTGTGAAATATTAAATGATTTTGAAACATCAAATGAGTATATAGGGAGAGTGAAGGGATTAATAAGGAGAAAAAGGGGGAAAGCACAAAGAAATTAGAAGATTACACTGGGATTGACAGTGACAAAAGAGAAATCATTAAAAGGGGAATGAGGAGAAGACTAAAAGGGAAAATACTGCAAAGAGGGCAAACAAAAATATGGAGGGAAGGAAGAGACAAGGAAAGGAAAAAAATACAAAGTTAAAGGATCGTTTTGGGATTAATAGAGAAAAGATAAAAACAGGGGAAGAGGGGAGAAGGAGAGTAGATGGAAATATAGGGCAAGCAAAGAGAGTAGAGAATTTTAAGAGAAAAAAAGAAAAAAAGGAGGAAGAGAAAGGGAAGGAAAATAAAAAAGGATTGAAATGTATATTGGTTGAAGTGTAAATGGAATTTAAAGCACAAAAAGAGTTGGCAAAATATTAAATGATTTAAACATTGAGAATTGAATTTAAAATAAGAAAAAATGTTTGGAGGTTATTATGGATTTATAAATGATATTTCAGAAATGATATTATGAAGAAAAACTGAGTTTTTTCTTACTTTTTCTTTTCTTTTTGATTATTGTTAATGTATGAATTGTCAATGAAATGTAAATATATGATTGATGTTGATGTTGAATTAATAGAAGATATAAAAGAATACAACTATTAAATGGGAATATAAGGGTTTAATAAAAATGGGAATAGAAAAAAGGGGGGAAGAGAGGGAAAACTTGATAAAAGATTAAAATTACATGTGAAGGATAAATTAGATTTATAAAGAGAAATGTAAGAAGGAAATTAAAATGAAAGAAAATATTTTGATGAAAGTATGTAAGATGTGTTGGAGAAGAACTAAATTTGGTATGAACTTGTACCTGGCCAATATTCTGTTCAGAAAAGATGCATTGTATGTTGTTGTTTGTGTGTAAAAAATAAAAAAACTTTACAAAAAAATACATTGCCAGAGATATTATGTTTCAAATTTGCTGACATCTCAGAGTTATACTGTCGAAGGCTATGGTATGGGGTCATACAAATGACTATATCTCCGCAAGTATTGCATCAGTAAACATAACCCTTTACCAATGTTCATTGGGGACGTGTGTGCATGTTCACACTAAATTTCATCAAAATCCATGATGGTCGACCTGGGAGCGGCAGAGTGGCAGACATGGAATGACCCTAAACTAAAACCTTGCTTCTGTCAACAGCATACAGAGATTCCATCTTTTTCAAACTGTTCATTAGTTTATTTTCAGACTACAACCTGACATTTAAAATATTGCCCTTCTGCAGTTATCTGGAAATGGAGTTGAACTTTATAAACATTATCTGCTCAGAAATACATTTAATTTAACAATAGTTCTAGCTAACATTAACTGAAAACTTTCACTTTTCATATCAGCCTGTTTTACTTTTCCTGTACATTTGAGCTGCGAGAGTAGTGATAAATAGCTCTGATGTGCCTCTCCAGGGCTTTCTAAAATTGACATGTGTCAAGATCCACATCCCATCACAACTACCACCACTACATGGAGAAGAAAGGCTTGACTAGTTTCTTGTCATCATTTTTATTTTTTTCAAAAGCATGAAAGTATGGATTCAAAAAAGGCAAAAAGAGAAATTAAGTCACTCAAGCTCTCTGAAGCCTTCAAAATAAAACAATATTTACTTACAAAGATAGTTTTATTTAAATTGATTGATTTACTTGCAAAGTTTCAATGACCAGAAATCCACAGGCTATAGCCTCAGAGCAGAAGGCTGCTTTGAAAGCTCCTCAAAAATTATTTATTTTTAGGTGTCTTTTAATGTGAAAGAGGATGAAATTAATGCATTCACAGAAATTAATTTTAATCCAATGCTGATTGATCACATATAATTTGGTTCTGATTTCGACCATGTTTATGGGTGCATTTTTTAGCAAATCATTGAAAACTTGAGTGCTCAACTGTTTTTCCTGTCAAAAAGATGTATTCTTCTGGATTAGGTGAAGAAGAACCTACACAATTATATTGCATTTTAATTAATTTTTACTATGCTTTACTTTGTATTTTTTTACAAATGACTCAGCAAATCAGGACAGAATTTTACAGAATCTATACTTTTTTTTTCAGCTATCCTTTTTTGTTTCTCATCTATCCTATTCATGCTCAAGATGAAATGTCAAGCATGGATGCAAGTTATTTTTACACACCACAATGAAATCAAAATGCATGAATGCCACATAATTAATAGCTATAACAAAATGAATCTGCAAGGAACTCCAAGGCTTTTCAAGGATTGCTGCTTTTCCCCATTTTTTTAATTTCTGCATGAAGAAGCTGGAGAAGCTCATTCACCAACTGAAGTGTTATCCCTATGTGGATGGTAGTTCAGGTAGTCCTCACATTCACAATTGGGTCCTGAACTTTTGTCAGTAAGCAATGGGTCAATTAAGTGAACTGTACCTGATTTTACCTTTTTTGCTGCAATTGCTAAGCATCTCATGTTATTGTTAAATAAACCCCGCTGACTTTGCTTGTTGGAAGCCCTCTGTGAAGGTCACAAATGATGACCACATGACCCCGTGACATTGAAATTATCATAAATATATGCCGGCTCCTGAATTCTGATCATGTGGCTACAAGGACTAGTTGTAAGTCACTTTTTAGCACTGCCATAACTTCAGACAATTATTAAACAAACTGTCATAAATTGGGGACCATATGTACCCACATATAACATATAAGCTCAACCAGAGATACCATGGAATTCCTGAATGAGTGTCTGAAGACTGTAAGGATTTAGTTGGGGCCAAACAAGATCAAATTAAGAATGAAGTGATCATAAACACAGCAGACATAAAGTGAATGCAATAGTTATAAAGTGAAACCATTGTTAGCTCTGGCACACTCTGAAGTAAATACTAGTTTGAACAAAAACATTGTAAAATATATGACTGCAGAACACCACAAAAAGCCACAAATGTGAGCTGGTTGCAGAGCACCTGACATTCAGTCACATGGCTACAAGGGAGGTGGCCATGAGAACTTCAGAACTGGGTCGTAAGAACCTTTGGCGTGGGTATTCATTGTAATTTTTAAAGGCCACTAAGCAACTGATCATAAACTGAGGACTACCTATATTCCTATTCCAAAGTCACATCATTGGTTACCAAAAGGCTACCGGTATTAGGTTCAATTCAAAGTGCTGGTTATAATGGGTAGGTTTTTTTACAGCAAAGCACTGGGAGATATCTGGAAATACCTTGCTAAATTTGAATGTGCCACCTGCAGTCATTTAGTGAACCCCAGTTGCTGGTCCATTCTCTCCAACCTGTAATGGATGGATGGTAAGTTCCTAAGTTCCATAGTGGCCGCAATTTTATGGAATAGTCTCCTCAAAGCTAAGGGTGGTTTTACCTCTGCAATTACTTTGTGAACAGGCCAAAGCAGCACTGTTCAGCAGATTTCAGCGGGTGATAGACGGAGCCACTCGTGGCTCTCATATAACACCTATCCTGCGCAGGCTGCACTGGCTGCCTGTGGTCTTCCGGGTGCACTTCAAGGTGCTGGTTACCACCTTTGAAGTGCTCCATGGCTTAGGACCGGGATATCTTCGGGACCGCCTTCTGTTACCACATGCCTCCCACCGACCGGTGCGCTCCCATAGAGAGGGTCTCCTCAAGGTGCCGTCAGCCAAACAATGTCGGCTGGCGACCCCCAGGGGAAGAGCCGTCTCTGTGTGGGCACCTACCCTCTGGAATGAGCTTCCCCCAGGACTTCGAGAACTTCCTGACCTCCGGACCTTTTGCCGCGAGCTGAAGACGTATTTATTTTTCCGAGCAGGACTGGCATAAAATGGGTTTTTTAATTGGATTTTAAATGGGGTTTTATATTATATTATGTATTTTATAAATTTATTGACCATATCGAATAAGTTTTTTAATAATGATTTTATTGTATTGTACTGTATTTTAGCTGGCTGTTAACCGCCCTGAGTCCTTCGGGAGAAGGGCGATATAAAAATTAAAATATTATTATTATTATTATTATTATTCTGGCCCTCAGATTGTCAATGGCACCTCTGAGGTACTAGTGTTTTAATGATGTGCATGTATGTGTGTAAATAAAAATGAGAAAGCTAGCTGTAAATATTGGAGAGAGAGAGAGAGGGAGGCAGGGAGGGAGGGAGAGAGAGAGAGAAATAATGTAATATAGATCTCCTTGAAGTCAAAGCACAGTCAACCTTATATCCTTACTGTGTGAAGTACAACCTGTCTTCAGAAATGGATTTAATGATCAGGATAAGCAAAAGATTGATCTCCTTTCTATCACCTGATTGATGAGTTTCTTCAGAGCAAGTAGTCTCCCATGAATGGATGCTTCATGTAAAGGAGACCAGTCAGAGACAAAATCTGTATGAAGATGGAGAAAAAGGATATAATTTAATTAGTGTATCTCTGTACTTGAATTTGGATACCTTAATAAAGCTCCCACTACCTAAAGGGATTTTCTAAGATTATATACATCTATGGGTTTCAATGTGATTAAATACTTCATACTACTTCAGTAAGCAAAGGCAATTATATTTTATTGTCTGACAGGTTATTCTTAAATCACATATAATTCAGGAAAAAACCCAAAATATCACACTTAGTGCAACAGATTAAAAAAGCCAGTCATCAAGATGACTGATGCCATCTCTGTGCCTTTTGCTATGCTGCTCATTTTATTTGATTGCCTACTATGGGAAAAACAATTTACAAAAAAAGCACAGCTTTTTTACCTCCAACAAAACTAAAAGAACGTAAAACTCCTTAACTATAGCAGACTTCATACATGACCTTAATGTGGGAGTTATGCACATGACGTAAGGTAGGAATGAGTTTCAAAGTCTGCTCCTGAGTACCATATCAAGAATTCTGAATGTGAACTGCATTTGGGACATATCAATTTCAATGAGTAGACCCCATTCACACATTCTATTCCATATATATAAACATGGGCAGGGAGATGGAGTTGAACTCGTCAAACATTTCCCCATCAAATTTATTTATATTAAGAACAGCTCTGATTCCACAACTTCAGATCTTATATTCTGGATTTCTTTCCATTTCTAGATCCAGTGTATTAGATCCATGACCCATGTTTTCTGTTTCCACTTATATCACAAAATATCTAATTGTGACTTTGCTCCTACAGTGATACCTGAAGAACTTAAACAGCTTCACTATTTCTCTCTTGCTATCTTGTATGGCTAACCTGCTCACCAGAGAAGTTAAATAACACCACCTCTCCTTTATCATCTAAATGTTACTTCTAAGACTGCCTCCTCTACAAGGGCTTAACACAGTTCCTGAGTTGCTATATTGCACATGAACTCATCCTACAACTAAATTGCTACATAAGTATACAGTAATTAATTTATAAGCTCTACCTTCTTTTCTTTCATTTTTCTCTTTTTCATTGAAGTCAAAATTTAGAATCTAAGTTCCTTGGTGTATGGGTCAGTAAAATTCAGTTTATTATTTGGTTCTTAAGTAACAGATTTAATGGCAGTATAGTATTAATACAACATACCAAAAAGTTATTGTAAATGTTTCCAAAAAATGTCCAGCAGTTGGTAATGACTAGGTTTCTGCTCAATTTGACGATAAAAATGACATCCTATCTGACACTTCCTGTTCCCATTGTGTCAGATAATTAATGTAGTGCTAAACAAACACAATTCAGCAATAAAGGCTAACAAGAAATGCAGACCGGCAAAAATGTTGTCCCTCTTATTTATATGAAAAAGAATTAAAAGGATCTGGCTTACGTCAAGTGCCTGATCTTCGGACCTTTCGTCGTGAGCTAAAAACATATTTATTCACTCAAGCAGGACTGGCATAAATAGTTGATTTTAAATTGGGGTTTTAGTGATTTTAAATTTTTAAATTTTTTAAATTATCGGCCGTTTATTAATAGTTTCTTTTAATTTCTTTTAATTGTATATATTCTGTATTTTATTCCGGCTGTACACCGCCCTGAGTCCTTCGGGAGAAGGGCGGTATAAAAATCTAATAAAATAAAAAAAATAAAAAAAATAATTTCATGTCTTTTCAATCATTTTAAATGGTCTTTTACTTTAAGCATGAATTTGGACAGTAATGCCTCATTTTTTTAAGGATTAATGTTCATGAATGTTCTTGCTTTTGGTTAAGTGAATTAAATGATAAGATGACATCATTCAACTCAATTTTCTTTCAGATTTGTGGCCTTTCTAATTCCAATATTTTATCATTAATATATTATATTAGTAATATAATAATTATAACAGAAATAAAATTATATTAGTGATTAGTTATTTTTTTATATAATTTTTATTTATTTTTTTAACAAAAACCACATACAAATCATTTTTGAACAGGATATCAGTCAGGTACATAGTTAAACATAATTCAAATTTCACCTTCCATTTTAATATATCCAATGTATTTCATTCTCTCTTTTAAAGTTTTTATTCTTTGCACATATCTGTCATAAAATCTACTCCATCCCCGTATCCTGAAATCAATACCATATCAAGTCTAATCCCCATATTTTTCCCCACTTTTTGCCCTTCCCTCCTTCATTCCAAATATAACATTACCCCAGTTATATCAAAGCAGTTATTATTTCATTATCCAATGCCCAGATAAAGAACATAAAAGTAAACTAATGAAAACAAAGTAAGATCTTAAAAAAAGAAAAATTCTCTCTTACATTCCATTTCAAATTCAATTTCAAAAAGATTTAACATCACCAATAGGAATTTCCTTATTATCAATTCTCCAAAAAAAAATAAAAAAATAAAAAATAAAAAGGAGCAAAGATTTCTTATTTCTCAAAAAATTCCATACTTATATTCACATATTTCATTAGAAGATTTATCGGAAATTATTTCAATTTCATTACCTATGCTTAAAAGTTCCATAATCCCTTAACTCAAATTCTTTAACACTCCTTTCCCTCTCTTCTCATTGCTTTTATAATTTTTTAAGGGTCTTTAATACAGGTTTTAATTTTATTTTAAATCTCATACATTTTATATTCTTCACTATAATTACTACATACTTCTCTTAGTTTAGCTATCAAAAATTCCTGCTTATTCTTTAATGTTTTTAAATCAGAGGTCAACCATCTGGTTACAGGGTCCTTTCTTAAAGCTGTCTTGCACTCGCATAGACATATCCATCTTTCTTGGAACTGTCCCGAAATCACAAAGACATTTCCATCTTGTATTTCTTCCTCTGCCTCTTGACATTACTCTTTAATCAACAGTTGCAGATCACAAATAATAAATTATCCATTGTATTTCAATCTTGCTTAGGTATCAATTAGATCTCTTATTGTTCTTAGGTGTTTAAATCTTAAAGGTCAGCTTTTTTATTACAAATTCCCCTCCTGCAGTCGTATTGACATACCCCTCTTTCTTGAAACTGTCCTAAAATCACAAAGACAGTTCCTTTTTGTATTTCTTCCTCTGCCTTTAGATGTTACTCTTTAGTTTAGTTACACTTTCCATTTTGTTTCTATAGAAACCACACCTTTTCTTTGTTTCTATTTGTTTCCTTTTTCTAATAAGAATTTCTTTATATTCCTTTAAGTCCAAATTTATAGAGAGTAGAGGGACTTGAAGTGTTCCATTAAAGACAATTTAAAATTTTCTTAGGCTCCTTTCTCTTTTCCCCCCCTCTTCTTTTCCCTTTCATCTTGCATATACTTTAAACAGTTGATAAAAACTTCCAGTATTCTCAAACAGTCATATAATTGAAAACTTATTCTCCTTTATTTAATTAGGGCTCTAGACTTCAATTCCAAGCCCTCTTTTTCAGAATTTAGGTATCTTTTAATTTATTTATTTCCGTTTTCACTTTCAATTAAATTTAGCTGCTATTTCAGTATTTCTTCTAAGCTTGTGCCTATTTTCACAAAGTGCCTCTTCGTGAGCTGGTGTCAACTCACCTGACTTCAATATTCTGTTCAGAAATTGTAATTATCCTCCTGCCCATTCTTGTGGCCGTCCCGACTTTGGAGCAGCTGATGGTGGCTGCAGTTCCTCCCCGCTGGGTCAGGGGAAAAAAGCTGGAGCTGCAGGGAGTTTGCTGCTTCCCTGTTTGCTCCGGCGGCTCCCCCATTCTTTGCTGCCTCTGCGGAGCAGCTATGGTCCAAAACGGACCCCCATATCGGGGGGGGGGATTTCGGTGCTCACCCCGGAGCTAGCGGGGTGTGCGATCGTTTTGTCATGATGCTGGCCACGCCTCGGTAATTAGTTATTATTATTAGTAATACCAGCACAGATGCAGTATTATTGAAATAATATCAGTTATCACAATGATAGATAACTTGATGCCCCACGTACATGTTGGACTTCAATTCCCATCACTTCCAACTGTCATATACCGTATTTTTCGGTGTATAAGACGCACCGGAGTATAAGACACACCTTAATTTTGGGGAAGGAAAACAAGAAAAAAAGAATTCTGCCTCTGCCTACCAGCATCAGGATCAACGGCATCCTCACTTCCATTCGGATTTTGATAACAGGAGCGGCCTGGGGAAGCGCGGAGGTCGGGACTTGCTTGGCAAAGCAGGTGCTGCGCAGGGAGCAAAACGCAAGGCGCTGCCACCCAAAAACACTGTTGCCACGATCTCCGCCGCCTGGAGATCTCCGCTACCTCCCCAGTTCCAAAAAATGGGGTGTGCAGAGGCAAAAAAAGAGCATCACGTTTTTGGGCGGTTCCAGGCAGCAGAGATCACAACAACAGTTTTCAGCTGGCAGCACCTTGCCTTACACCTCTTGCGCAGTGCCCAGCAAGCCACCAGTTCTCCAGTGAGGCTGAGGCATCGGTCAGACATGGCTTGCTACAGCCGTATCTGCCTAGAGACTGAGTCACTGTTGGGCCCAGTTTCAACTCAGTCGGCCTGAGAGAAACATCTCTAATAGATCTGGCTTCCAGCCCATTTCTGTTCGATTCTTTCAGAGTCATTGTGAGTTTTTTGACCAAAAAATTTCTTTTTTCTAATCAGAAAACATACCGGTCTACCAGGCTTGCTTCAGTCTAGCAGAGCCATACCGGTCTACTTGCCTTTTTTGGGAGCACACCCGTCTACCTTCTTTAAAAATAGAGGCACTGGTCTACTAGCTGCCTACAACGCTGATCAGCTGCAGTGCGGCCCTTTGAAGTGCCGCGGCAGATGCAAGACCGTTTTCATGAGGACATGTGGCTGTGCAACGCACAAAGGCTGACAACCTCCGAAGGGTAGGGGGGCAACAGGTGGGTGGGGCTACATTCGGTGTATAAGACGCACCCAGATTTCCACCCTCTTTTTGGGGGTAAAAAGGTGCATCTTATACACCGGAAAATACGTTAAATTATAAGTACAGGGCTTGATTTGGATGTGAGGGCGATTTTGCTGCAACACTGATGCTCCATTATCACCAGGGTTGATTTGGCTAATCTGGCTGGCTAGGCGGGTGTCCCCTTCTTCCCTTACCACTCCATGTGCATCCCTGCCAAAGTTGTGCACTTGATGGAAGACGACGACCATTCCAGGAGTGTACTGACCTTCAGTGAGGGTATGTAATAGCTCCAAATGAGCTATAAATACAGGACTAAATGTCAATGGTAGTGGTAGTTAGGTCTGAGCTATCATCATTTACCTTTTATACAGTTAGCTTGCAGAAAACTAAGTCCCTAATCATGAGGAGGATCATATGCTATGTTAATTAAAGTAGGAGAGTTATAAGATCAATAGCACAGCTGATTTCACAGAGAAAAGTTTTCAACTAAAAGTGTGTGCTGTGTTAAACTATTCAAAGGTTTCAATAATTAAACACAGCTATAAAATTAGTCTTGCTCCTGGCTAAAGTAACAGGCATTGGGCCAATAGTTCCAGCTCAGTCAAAATAAATGAATCAAAATATCCTTTCAAAAAGGGCACTGAATTTGGTGAAACAGCTCTGTATTCTGTGGCTATCATTTGCATAGGCAAAAAGATTAAGTGGTAATAAATCCAGGCATGCCCTCCCAACATGTCTCTTGTTAAAGATGCAAAGTCAGCACTTCATTTTTATATCCTCACTTTAGCCCAATGATACCCTGGGCTGATTCCATCAGCGTATTCAAACTACAGACTTATCATTAAAATAACAGGAAAAATGTAAGAAAAAATAGTTGCTTTGAAGGATTTATGTCACAAGGCAAAATTTACAAAACTGATTTATTTGGGTGTGATCTGTACTGGAAGTATTAGAGATATGTTTTAGCATGTAATTTATTTTTGCTAAAAAAGAAGAACGAACCTAGGTCTGAAGAAATATTAAAAGGTAGTTACTTTCTATAGGGGTATAAACTTTTATAATTTGACTATTCTTTGGTATAACATAAATACTTAAATTTAGTTTACAAGATAGTCTTTGTTTAATTCCTGGCATTTCAATTGAAACAGCAAGGTAGTATTGATGGAAAAATAACTGCCAGACACCTTGGAGAAAACTGCTGGCAAGAGTAGACGTTACTGTGCAAGAACCATTGAATTGAATAAATACTGTTAAGATAGTGTTGTCATATTTCAAACATCAGTGAAGGTCCTCTAATATATATCTGAAATTTCCCTACATGAGAAACTCTCTATATGAATAAAGTAATAAAAATATATTAACTATCAAGGTTATAATTCTTCAAAATCAATACATGGTTGTTGGCAGATTTAGGAAGTTTTACACAGAGGGCAGCTAAGTTTCATATTGATGTAAAATATTTCCAGGATGGAAGAAATGTATTCTTGTACTTAATTTAAGAGTTGATTATATTGGTTGGTTTCCAATCTTTTCTTTTTATGTGTGCTATAAAACAGCTTTTAGCTCAATGGCATTCATACTAAAAATATAAAGCATCATGAGTGAGCATTGTACAACATGTGAGAAACATCAGCTGGTATTCAGCTGGTATTCAGCTTACCACTGTGTTTGTCTACTAGGTATAAGAATTGTGTATGTACACAAATTTTACATAGAAACCTTCCTGTAATTTTTAGAAATTATTTAGGAGATTAAGATAGCAGAAACATATGAATATTTTTCTCTAAGGATGCAGGGACTCAGAAAAATTCTGAGAATGAAGAATAGAACTCTGTTTCTCATTTTTTAAAAATCCTCCAACTCATATCTCTACTCTGAACTCCTTGTTTCTCAGAAGTTACTATCTTCAGGGACTGAAGGAGGTGGGGGTGGAATAAAATCTTTCTGACTACTGAATATAAAGAAACTATTTTCCATACAAGTGTCTAGATCTGTAAGAATGTCACAATTCAGATTTTTTTTCTCTCAGTTTTAATTTTTTTGCTTTTTTTTGCAACCTGTTTAATATATAACTTTTTGAATTAAAATGCATTTAAGTTTATATGACTCAGCTTTAAATTTATATAAACACCTATCATTGATAAACACTTATTGATATAAATGGAATACTGTATAAGTAGGAATAACTACTAAGGTTAACCTATTTTCTGTTGCAGAAAATCAGTATGTTTGCTGAGAGCACTGAAGCCCTATAGAAATTTGACATAAACTGCAGATCATAAACATATCATAGTAATAATTGCATGTGCATGCTGCCATTTTTAGTAAAAAAAAAATTTAGGTTTGCAAGCAGAAAATCAACAGTGAGACATTATGGGGTGAATGCTAAAGTCATTTTTGCTGCAATTCCAATATTGCACTGAATTATCCCTAGTTGTAAAAGATACACAAACTCTAATATTATTCAAAGCATCATACATACAGTAACAAGAGAAGGACCCTGAAGGATATTGTTCAAATTATTATGCTAACTAATCAACGTTCTCATATTTGATAGTGATGCTATGAAGCAATGCAAAAGTCAAACAGATAATGCAGTTTACATTTCTAAATTCTCAACCTTAAAAAAAAATTATATTTTAGCAACTCTTGTTGCATACTCTTCTGTGTTTTCTGCATTTGATTCTTTTTATTGATTATTTTCTCTGCTGAAAAAATATTTATTCTAAAGAAATAAATTCTGCTAACTGCCAACTCACAACTTCTCTGGCTTTTTCACTTCGGCTATGAAACTGCAGATAACAGAGTGTTTACTTACCACCCATCAATGGATTAAGTAGATAATGTGGATGAGTAACCCTTCCTAAACTTCGAAATAGGCAAAGACCGATAATTTCTTCTTCCTCATCCATTGCAATACTGGGCTACAGTTATTCCACTTTACAGTTGAGATCATGAGAGTTCAAATTCCAACTTGCTCTTTTAAAACAAACATACCAACCAACCAAAACCAAAAACAACCCAGATTCAAGTTCCATGAGTTATTTATTACGGGATTTCTGCAGCTACTGTCAACAGTGACCAAAACACGTAGACATTTTCAGAACACCTCTTCATTGACTGAATAAAAAAGATTTAAGACACACAGAACAAAGTGAGGAATATGGCTGATGTCATATCCTTTCTAATACCATATCCAATCAGCACGCCTCCCTTCTGTTTTTACAAGAAAGTAACTTCTCAGTTGCCGACAAAACAAGACAGAAAGAACTAGTTTAACTTGTTCAGCTAAGTCTGCCTTCAGGGGATTTATAACAGAAAAAGGGGAAAGGGGGGGGGAAGGGGAGAGGAAGGGAAAGAGAGACATTTTAGTACCATATATTTGCTTTCATCACAAAGCATACATTATGTTATTTTCAGACATAGAAGCACTGGCATTCAAAAATAACACAAGCATATGCAGAAATGGCAAACTATTCTTTTTCACAAAGAAATGGACACCATTAGAGAGTGGATATTAAAGCCATCTGTTTGAAAAACTAAATTTTCAATGTTATGATTCCTCTGACAGTTTTCCTGATCCTCTCATCCTCTAGTTGTATTTGGGCTAAAGTCTCAGCATGCTTACCCACTTCTTTAGTGGGAGGTATCATTGGAAGCTAATGGAAGTTGTAGTGCAAATACATCTGGAGGGTGGCAGGGTAGGGAAGGCTGTTTTTTGTTGGGAAAAAAAATAGAAATCCAGAGTATTCACAAAGACTTCTCAATTAATTGGAATATTTCATTTTATGTGTTAAGTGTGAAGATAATCCACAAAGAACAGAAGAAATGCCACTAGAATCAATGCATCCATTCATATGCTAATTGTAACATTGCTTAAAGAACAAGTATGAAGAGATGGACAATGCAAGGATAATTTGTGAGGATGGAAAAATATGGCAAGATACAGGGATGTAATCTAGTTTTTAATGTTGCCTTTTTTCTTATTGCAGGTGTTTAATTTATACAGCTTAATATTTCCAATTCCTTTTCTGCACTCTGAAGAATGTTGCCTGTTCCTAAAGAATATAGTGTCTATATAGATTATGTAATATTGCCCTTCAGCCAAACATCTATCCATTTTATTCATTGTGTAGTCAGTATAGTATATACAGTGTAATATCTAAAAGAAGCAGATAGTGTTTAGTAGGCTTACTAAATCGGTGGAGCATTTTGGAGACACCTCTGGCAATTTCTTAGACATGACAAGGTTGCCCACTAATGACCTTAGACTACCTGGTTGACTTGTTGAGAGGTTGATTGCGAATGAGACAAGCCCCCCCAAACATTGTCATTTTCTCCAAACTAGAAAATACAGACCATACATTATTTTCATTGCCAGCCCCTTTTTCACTGCCACACATAGACAAATTGCCCAACAACAAATGCAATCTTAAAATAATACAAGAAAACATATGCTAAAGGAATAAATAAGAAAGGATTCTATTGTACAATTAGTGCTACCAGAAAAAAAGATTGTGAAATGGCATTAAAGAGACAGTGCCTAGTTTCTTTGCTTCCGTCTGATGATTGTCCAGATTTTCTCAGTTCAGATCTGGTAGCCCTAATACAACTGTGTTCAAGAAAATTCAGATAATCTGAAGAGGCGAGTAAGTGAAATACTCTCATACAACCACAATTAGCATAAACAAGAAAAAAAGAAGGCTTTTTTCAGCACAGCATAGCAAAGTACAAAGAGAGGAAAGGTAATCTTTCCTGATGCAGTCCCAAAGAATCACATATGTGATGAGTAACTTATGAGTAGCTATGGATGAGAAGTTTTCACTGTTAGTAAAATAAGTATCCATACTAAAACAAATAGTCAATGCACGGATCATTTTCATGAATTTCCTACTAGAGGATATTGGTCCCCTATTTATTTGGGTTTCAGTGAGGTTAAGACAAATTCATGGATGAAACAAATGTGTAAGTCTACTAAGGGCTATAAATAGGCATTCACTTTCTGTAGAATCAGAAGCAGTGTGGATCTGTGGTATTTAGTTTATTTATTTATTGTAATGCTCTCTATATGGGGCTCCCCTTGAAGTGCACTCGGAGGCTTCAGTTAGTCCAGAATGCAGCTGCGCGGGTGATAGAGGGAGCTTCGTGTAGCTCCCACGTAACACCGCTCCTGCGCAGACTGCACTGGCTACCTGTGGCCTTTCGAGTGCACTTTAAGGTGTTGATTACGACCTTTAAAGCGCTCCATGGCTTAGGGCCTGGGTACTTACCGGACCGCCTGCTGTTACCGTATGCCTCCCACCGACCCGTACGCTCTCACAGAGAGGGACTCCTCAGGGTGCCGTCCGCCAAGCAATGTCGGCTGGCGGCCCCCAGGGGAAGGTCCTTCTCTGTGGGGGCTCCCACACTTTGGAACGAACTTCCCCCGGGCTTACGCCAAATACCTGACCTTCGGACCTTCCGCCGCGAACTGAAGACACATCTTAAATTTTAAATTTTAAATTTTAAATTACATAAATTTTATCGTTTTTAAATTTTTTTACTAATTTTAAATGGGGTTTTGGTTTTTATAAATTTTTAAAGTTCTAGGCTAATTATAATAAGTTTTTTAACTTGCATTTTAAATTGTATACTGTAGTGTCTGTATTTTATTGTTGCCTGTACACCGCCCTGAGTCCTTCAGGAGAAGGGCGGTATAAAAATCAAATAAATAAATAAATAAATAAATAAAATATTTTATTTTATTTATTTATTTTGTCACAACAATATATCTAGGTATCATACAAAAAGATTATATAGTATATAAACACATATATGAGTAAATATTAGGAGGTATAAGTATATATATATATATAGGAAGAAGAAAAGAAAAACAATAGGACAGGAACGGTAGGCACGTTTGTGCACTTATGCACGCCCCTTATGGTCCTCTTAGGAATGGGGTGAGGTCAATAGTAGAAAGTTTTTGGTTAAAGCTTTTAGGATTTTTAGTTGCTGGCAAATATGAGCAGATTCTCTCTATGGACTTCCCTAAGGGATCTGATTGGTCACAGAGTACGTTAACATATAAACTGCAACTGTGTGTCACAATAATTTCTTTAAAATATGCAGAGGGAGTTTTAAGTTGATTTTATTCTACCGATATCTACTGATAGTGTGTTTGGGGATTGTTATGTGTGTTGGACTGGTCTTTGGGTGTAAGTGAATTTTGTTGTATGGGTATACATATACAATGACAATAAAGTTTTTGTTGTTGTTGTTATTATTAGCTTTATTTATTTATTTATTTATTTATTATATTTAAAATAGATAAAAGTGAGAATAGCAGTTATGCCAATCCCAATAAAATGGGGAAGGTGTTTGTAGAAAAAATTCCTGTGGTTGTATTCATATACACATAATACACAGACCACATTCAAAGTTTGCTAATTAAATGTTAAAATGTATTAGTGACAGCAAATAGTTGATTTTATTAATCATCAGCATATAAAATTACTATAGCTCTCAATTATATTTTACACACAACTAATTAAGAGTTGCTACTAACAACTGTACTTTTGAAAAATATTTTGTTTTTTTAATGGTGTTTAATTTTATGTAAACCTATTTGAACACAGGATACATGGCATACTAACAGATAAATAAAATCAAGGTAACAATTAATTCATGTATTCTCAATCTCTTTATTAACAATCAAAGTGTGCTGCACTTTAAAAAAAAGGTGGATGAGCTTATTCTCTACAATGTGACTTTGGAAATGAAAAAGGATTATATTAACTGAATTTGTTGAGAAGGAAGAAAGGGCAAAAGATGATGATAATGAAGACAATGACCTTGTTCAGAGTGGAAAAATCAGAATGGATAACAGTATCTTCTACTAAAGATAAGGCAGGTCTCCCAGGCCTTGCTGTATGGGAGTGCCTCTCCTCATTGTGTTTTGTTATAATGTATGTTTTTCTTTGGACTTCCGCAGTTCTTTCTGCCTGTTTTATAGGATTCCTCCTCCAATGTTCTAAATTGCTATATTCCCAGAGTCATCTGGAATCAGGTGGCCTCAAAAATGTAATAAAACTGTGGGAAGCCGCCACCCGCCCGAAGAATGAAGTATTTTGAGGAGTATTAAAAAGGCAGGATATTATATTACCCCAAAGGGAGAAATGGAGGGATACAGAAACCAGCCCCAGTCTCCCTGCCCCCAAGAAAAAACTGAGGCCAGCTTTTAAAAATGCAGATTTGGTAATCCATTTAAGACAGGATAATTTAAAACTCCTTGACAGAATTGTTATGTGCGGGGGTACATGAAATTGGTTGATTCAGCAGTGGGAAAATTCAAGCGCTGTCAGTGGCCGGCTTGCATGCCGGCGCTCTATAAAGAGCAAGGCTCGGTGGCTGCCAAGCTGTTTGTATTCCTATTTCCTGACAAATAAAGAGCTGAAGGTTACCGATCGTCTCTTCCTTGCCTCGATCTAACACTGGCGACGAAGGTGGGATCTCAGGAAGGACAAGGTAACTGACCAGTACCTCGTGGCAAGCTGCGGCCATCTTGCCTATTGGAACGACTTCCATCGGCCACCCTGCAATGGCTACCCAGACTGCACCTGCCCTGGCAACCTACGATCCATGGATAGAAGAATGGCACACCTACATGAGCCGCTTCAGGATGTTACTGCAAGTGAACTACTATCAAGATTTGCCAGACGACCACAAATGAGGCATCTTCCTAACTTACTGCGGCCCGAAACTCTACAAACCGTCAATCGGATCTACCCAGACCAATGAGGAAACCACCAAGATAGGGACTCCCAACAACCCCAATGCTCAGGCTGCCTAGGATTCCACACGAGATCATCGTGTCGCTTTAAAGAGGCAATCTGCCATCGCTGCCAGCAAAAAGGGCACATCACCGAGGCATGCCGGGCCACCCAACCCATTCCACCCTCCAGCAGACCACCAACAGCATCCAGAAGGCAGGGATCAGCCAAGCAAGGACTCCCGCAGAACCAACGCAGAGAAATTGCTTACCCGGACCACCGTGAAATTCATCAAACCACTGTGAGACACCCTGACGCCTGCGACGGGGATAAATTCCATGTGATTGTCTCCACTAAGGGGAACCCATGACAAATGGAACTGGAAACAGGATCATTCTTTATCATCACATCATGGGAGACCCTGAGGCACTTAAACCGAAGACTATCAAAAAAACAGCTAAAGCCACAAAGAATCAGGCTAAACGATTTCCAAGGCAATCCCATCACCGTGTTGGGCAGAGCTGAGGTCAGAGTCAAATTCAAGTTCAGGGGCCACCTACCCCTAACGGTCGTCTCCAACAATCAGCCCACAATGCTGGGTGTCGAGTGGTTCAAACCACTGGGGCTAGGCATCACGGGATTGCACCAAGTCCGAGGAACTGAATTGGACTAGCTGCTGACCAAATTTGGGGACATTTTTGATGGAAGCCTAGGTAAATATGATAAAGTAAAACCCCAAATTACCCCCATAAAACTCAAGCCTCGCAGAGTTTCATTTACTCTGCGGCCCAAGGTAGATGAGCAATTAGACAAACTAATTGCCCAGGGGATCTTGGAGACAATTGACCACGCCATGTGGGAGACTCCAATAGTCACCCCAATGAAACCAGATGGGTCAATTAGAGTGTGCACGGACTATAAGTGCACAATTAATAAGGCCCTCAGCATGCATATCCAGTACCAGTTGTGCAGCAGACAGTTGTGCCAAACTTCAAAGTCACAGAAACCTGGGAACTCAGATAAACAATAAGTCAGATGTTGACCAGATTAGCTCAGACAAAAACCTAGGATTTGCATTTCCTCTTTTGCCTATAGAGCCAGCTATGACCCCTAGATAACCCCTACATGACCCCATAGGAATCTGACAACATCCAGTAGAATATTAAAGGACATGTTCTTGCACAGGAACAGGAAGCTCAAATACAAGGACCACAGACAGTATAAAAACCCACCCATTCTCAACTCCATTTTGTCAGCTGCCCAGAATCACATGTGCTTGGTGATTCTGCTTCATCAATAAGTGGACCTTCTTTTCAATCACCCTCTAACCTCCAATTTGTTTCCAGTGCCTTTCTCCCATCTTGGAACTGAATCAGATGGATTTTTCTTCCAATGAAACAATCAAACAAATAAATTCTCCCTTGAAAGTTTGATAACTTATTTACTTTTAACTTATTAATTGCATTCTTAGTCTCCATCTCTCTCAGCTTTAAAATGTGCTTGCTGCTGGCTGTATTGTGAATTACAATTTCCAGTCAGCAGAGATCTGATTTACAGGATATGTTCACAGGTATCATAAACCATGGATAAGCATAAAATATAGAGATAAGTCAAGTTCCAAAAGAATCAAGCACATAGAAAGAGTTCTTTTTTCTTATGTAGTTGATTCTAACTTGTTATGCCTGAATTTGAGATTTTTATTCAAATTGTGCTGATGAAAGCCATGTATACCATGTTTTGAAATTGGCTTAGCAAGTCAGGAACCAGAGGTTCTTTTAAAAGACATGTACAAGTAATATAAACTTAAAATGAACATGGACGGATTCTTTTCACAAGATATATATCTTTAGCTTCATGTATAGGCCAGCCCACAATCATGTTAGTATTTCCATTAAGAATTCAGCTCAATTTACTGTCTAATCCATTGCTAACTAAACTTGCCCCTGTTAGTTTTTATCCCTAGATCAGTCACGTTAACTAGGTATAGGCTTCAATGAAGAAATCTAACCTGTATGTGAAGAGTCATAGTGTTTCCTGACCTTCACCATCTTTTTCTTCCTGCTGCTGATAAAGGCTGCTGACATCCTGCTGCTGATATCTCCCTGCTGACAAAGGCTGGGAAGGTCACATAGGAAGGCCTTGCATGGCCAGCAGCTGCATCACAAAGGGCCAGGCTGGATGTGCCTTGTCAGTAGCCTGAGGAAGAAGATGGTGAAGGTCACCGGGGTGGGGGGGCAGAGTGCAGGGTGGACAAGTGGAAATGATGGAGCAGAATACTGGGCCGAGTGCTGGGCAAAGTGTAGAGATTGGGGGAGATGAGGGGCAGTTGAAACAGAGGCAGGAGAAGCGTAAGGACCTTACCTAATAACAGAGTGCTCTTGGCCTAAGAATCTGAACCAGGACTACTGCCATCAATAAGTATGCCTTCATATGATGTTTCACCTCATGACTGGATAACTTAGCAATGTAAATTTCAACCCCAATTATGGTAATTAAGCCAGGACTGCCTGTATCAAATTGTTGGGTATGAAATAGAAAAAGATGGGTGGCAGGAAAGGAACACAGTATATTGATTAAATAATTTTTAAGTCAGTGAAAGCAAACAGAGACACTCAAGCATTTTGTAAACCAACTCGCTTTTATAAGACTAAAATACTAAAATTAGTAGGTACATACTTTGGTAGCAAGCATCCCACCACTACACCTGCCCTTTTTTACTATTGGTTGAAAACTGCCCGTGTGTAGGCAACATATCTGCAAATACATCTCTGTCCTTATTACTGGAAATTGCAATGTCTTTCCTCAGTTCTATGAACTTTGGCCTGCTCTGTAAATATGTCCTCCATATTAATAATGAATTGGTGAATTTGTTTTATACTGATGATTGTTTCATTCTTTATATATGAATCCTGCACACATTTTGTTTGGATTGGAGCAGGTTATTGTTAAATAAATACATCAAATAGGATTTGCATGGAAAGAGACTTCATATCACAGAGTCTCAAAAGGTTCATTGCAACCAGCTTAAAGCCATAGACTGGATGTCTTGGGCCACTTACCCTCTCTTTCTCAACTCACATCACCTCACAGGGTTGCCATTGTGGGAAAATAGATGTGGGAGTTAAATTTGTTCAACACCTTGAATTATATATATAGAGAAGTATATATTGCCTGGGGCCACAACCTAATCTTCCTCCCATTATATCAGCCCATCACACCAGGTCAGGCTGGGAAGCTATGTTGAAAGAAGTCTGGTAGAGTCCAATAAGAGAACTTCTTCGCCATTTGCCCACCCTATGGAATATTCTCCCCCCAGATGTGTGGCTCAGGAACTTTGGGAGTTGAAGTCCACAAGCCATAAAGAGGCCATTGTTCTCCACCCCGGATCCTTTTTAAAGTTTTATTTTTTATATATACTGTTTTACATTTTAACATTTTATGTGTACACTGCCCAGAGTCCCTATTTGAAGTAGATGGACAAAAATGTGAAAAATAAGTAAATAAATAAAAATATAATCAATAAATAATGCTTACCCATATTTATAGATAGGGTGCTGATTTAAGTCTATCAACGACTTTCTGGTGAAGATCACTTTGCTGCTGATTTTTGGCTAGTAATTTTGGCTACAAATTTATTTGCTAGAATAAATTTTCTTTTCAACTGATCATACATGATAAAGTAACTCAGAACTGTTTCTACAGATGGTGGCAAGCCAACTGTGACACAGCAAAGTTTCATAAAACTACAAAGTAAGATTAAGTTCTACAGCACTGTGAAAAGATGTACAGTTTTGAAAAAGTAGAAACTGCTTATGGTTCAGTGGAAAGGTCACTTGAGAGAAGCTTTGAGAGAAATTTTATAGCTGAAGAAACCCCATGGGTTCTTACCCATTGCTCAGAAGTAACAATGAGAAAGAAAGACTGTAGCTCAAATGCTCAATTTTGGTAAGTACTATGTGCTATTATTATCATGATCAGTTGATTATTTTAATCATACAGGGAAAGGAAAATGGATCTATAGAATCTGTACAATAACCATGTGACACAGTAGCATTTCCTCTCTCCCTGTTTTGAGATGGTTTTATTTTATTGTTTTAAATTTATTTTGCTTAGAAAACAAATCAAATCACAGATAACAGAGTGAGGGACATATGACTTGGCAATAGATTATAAAATATATAGTAAAACAATTACAGAGAGTAAAAACAGTTAAAATTTAAAATTTAAAAATTTCACAGCAGAATTAACAAACATTAACAAAAAGATCTAAGAACATATCAAGAGTCCAACAAAAATTGTATATATACTGGGATAAACAAAAAGATTTTATTATGTTTTGTGAAAAGGATAATTCCTAATTAAAATTAAAGGTAACTTTTCTAGTGCATGTCCCATCTTTTATACATCAATTTTCGCATAACAGCAGTCTTTCATAATTTTTCATACCAGAGATCTAATAATGGAGCAGTGCTAGGTTTCTTCCGGTTTGCCCCGGTTCAAGTGAACCGGTAGTGGCAGCGGCAGGAGGCTCCGCCCACCCGCCTGGACGTCATCATGGATGCTCTGCGCATGTGCAGAAGGTTCTGTGCATGTGCAGGAGCCCGTGCAGGAGCGAAGCAAGTGCCCGCGCACACATGCTCCCAGTTCTGAACCAGTAGTGAAGATAAGAGGAACCCACTACTGTAATGGTGGCTCTGTATTTTTCCACTATTGTGTTACAACCAATCTTGCAGCAACCATCATGTATTGAATAGTTATACTTTAGTGAGTTGTCTCACTAAATAATGACAGTAAACATACCTTCAGACTATAGCTAAATTTTCCAATATCCATGCTGTTAATGTCTCTAATCACTTTCATCCAGAATCTTTGCACGATTTCAGAGGACTATCATAGATGCATATTGGTGCCTTTTGCTTTACCACATTCCCAATGTTTATCTGGGCCTCTCCCAGCAATTTTATTTAATAACTTAAATGGGGATATAATACCATATTTTGAAACATTTGGTTTTCAAAGTATAAAAAAATGTTGGTTTCAGAATTATAGAATATTAATCTGAATTTCATTTATTCCGCTTTTAGTTGTTAAATTCTCCTTTCCTGAAATACCTCACTGATACTTATTTGAATGAAAACTTTTAATAATACAACATACTGAAAAACAATCCTATAAACCAATTATTGGAATGGGAAAACATACTAAATTATAGGTATATGATTATGTTTGTTTCTTTTTACCTATTCCTCAGTCGTGTCCGATTCAGAGACTGCCTGAACAAGTACCTGAAGATTTTTGGCAAGTATTTTCAGAAATGGTTTGCCTCCTTCCTAGGTCTGACAAAAAGTGACTAGCCCATCCAGCTGGCTAGGGCTAGAACTCATGGGCTTCTGATAAAAAAAAACCCTCAGAATCCAAATGAAGTCCAGGTAGTAGGGTTTGAAATAGGTTAACAGAGCGTCTTCCTGTTCTAGTAGCTTTTTAAAAATAACTTGCAGATCCCTAAGCTCAGCATTCTGTATTTTCATCTTGTTTTAGAATTTTCTGCTCTACATAGAAAAGTATTTTTAGTGGAAGTAGAAATTACATAGAATATTTCACAAGTAATATTCTTCTCTAGTGACAGGAAAAGAGAAGAGCATTCAGTAATGCATTAGAATCAGGCTTGGAAAAATTTACATCATTTATCTTTATGGAAGATAATCACAGTAGTTTCCTGTGAATCTCCATTTTATTTCAGGCAGTCCGCTTGTATTAGCTTAAATATTTATATGTTCACCTCTTCTTTAAAACTGGGAAAAGTATGGCCCATATCACTAAATCATGTACTAAATGACGCATTTTGTTCAGGTTTTATTTGAGAATTATCATGAACTACATGAACTACTGTGCATAATATTAAGGCCAAATCACTGCAAATATTGATCATGTAATTTTAATTCTCTAACTGTGCTTTATTAAGCAAATTAACATTCAAACGTTTATTGTTGTCAGAGTACATGTGTACAATGAGATTGGCTGTGCCTCCCTTCATGCACCCCCCCAACCCAATACAATTCACAGTGAAAGACAATAAAAGAAAAAAAAACATGTTAATGAGTTAACACAAGATCAGAAATGTTAGATATTAACAAGTTACATAGTTTTCCCTCTGGTCCTCTGTTTATGTGGGAAAGGTTCTCAAACCTGATTGGCTAAGCAACAACTCCCTATAAAAGGGCAGGCTGTCAGAGAGGCTAGCTGCTGGATTATACATAGTTACTGAATAAAGAGCTGTTGTCTGAAGCCTGTCTCCAGTCTCCTCATTCTCCCAACTTAACACTGGTGATGAAGGTGGGATTTGGAGAGGAGAACTAAACAAAAAGAGCTGACAACAAACAATCCAGCGAGGCAGACATTGTGGAACAGTGGCCATCTTGCACACCAAATTCGAACGTGAAAAAGCGGCAAAACATGTCTGCATTCCACCCGCCTACGCCCTTTGATCTGGAGAAGGAGAATTGTGCAACCTACATGACCCAGTTCGATTGCTTCATGGAAGCCAATGATCTCCTAGGGTTGTTGGACAAGCGAAAAAGGGCTCTGTTCCTCAGCCACTGTGGCCACAAGGTATTTGACACTTCAGGGTCACTGTCAGAGCCAATGCCGATACAGTTCGTACTGTGGCAGGTCCTTTAGAACACCCTGAAGACAAATTATGCCCCAGCTCCATCAAAAGTGGTTCGTCGGTAGGAGTTCCAGCATCGGATGCAGAAAAGTGGCAAATCTATAAACCAGTACATGGCAGCACTCTGAAAAGCTGCTGCCCATTGTGAATTCAGAGACCTGGATGATATCTTACTAGATCAACTCATTTACGAGGTGCAGGACCTTCGGCTACAATGACGGCTGTTGGCCAAAATGAACTTGACCCTGCAAACCTCCTTGGACAATGCCAGAGTGTCAGAGTCCTCCAATAGAGTGGCTGAATCGCTCCAAAAACTTGCCACAGCCCCCGCAGTTGTGAAACCAATGACCACAGTGCACAAGGGGAGGCTACCAAGAGACCAAATCCGAAGGGAGCGACGACAAGGTCTACTAAACTGACAGATGGAGGGTGCAAGGGCAAGAAAGCAAGAAACTTAATTGTGCCAGCTGCAGAGGAGAGCACCCATGAGCCTCCTGCCACTACCAAGATGCTGTCTGCAGGTGCAACCAGAAGGGGCACCTAGCAAGAGTCTGCAGACCATCCCTGCCCAACAGCTGCTGGGAGATGCCAGAATTCACGCCGGCAGAGGCACCAAAGCCATTCAAATGATGGTTTAGACTCGTTCAGCACCCTTGGACTGGGAGTCACCTGCATCACCGCTATCGCCAGTGATGCTGCAGTCGTCTTGATCCAGAAGTTCCAGGACATTTTCAGCCCGGAGCTCAGCAAATATCTGAGCACCCCCATCTCATTTAATTTGGACCCCAATATTGCCCCTATTAGGATGAAACCATGACAAGTTCTGTTTGTGCTACGGCCAAAAATTGGCCAGGAACTCAATAAATTAATTAAACAGGGCATATTAGAACCAGTCAACCATGCAAAATGGGAGACCCCAATAGTGACACCAATAAAAGGGGACGGATCAGTGCGCATCTGCGCTGATTATAACTGTACAATCAATAAGGCCTTCCAGCAAAGTGCCTACCCTGTGCTGGTAGTCCAGCACTTGCTATATTCCCTAGGCCCTGGCGCCATTTTTGTGAAATTAGACCTCGCACAGACGTATCAGCAACGGCTGTAGATGGCGCTACCTCCAAGGTGCAGACCATCGTAATGCACAGGCGGGCATTCAAATTCACCGCCTCCAATTTGGTGTTAGCATTGCCCCAGGAATATTTCAAAGTATTATAGAGCTGTTATTATAAATTGCTGGGGCAGTACCTTATTTAGATGAAGTGCTGATAACTGCCAGCACAGAGCACCAATTGATTTCCCGTCTACGAGAGGTGCTCACTAAATTCCGCAAGGCAGGGCTCCATGTCAAGGGCAGCAAATGCCAGATTGGAGTCAGGGAAGTTGAATTCTTAGGCTATTGAATCACAGGACAGGGACTTCACCCAACCAAGAGCAAGATACAAGCCATTAAAGAAGTGCCCTTTCCCAATATCAAACTGAGCTAAAGGCTTTCCTAGGGTTGTTGGACAAGCGAAAAAGGGCTCTGTTCCTCAGCCACTGTGGCCACAAGGTATTTGACACTTCAGGGTCACTGTCAGAGCCAATGCCGATACAGTTCGTACTGTGGCAGGTCCTTTAGAACACCCTGAAGACAAATTATGCCCCAGCTCCATCAAAAGTGGTTCGTCGGTAGGAGTTCCGCATCGGATGCAGAAAAGTGGCAAATCTATAAACCAGTACATGGCAGCACTCTGAAAAGCTGCTGCCCATTGTGAATTCAGAGACCTGGATGATATCTTACTAGATCAACTCATTTACGAGGTGCAGGACCTTGGCTACAATGACGGCTGTTGGCCAAAATGAACTTGACCCTGCAAACCTCCTTGGACAATGCCAGAGTGTCAGAGTCCTCCAATAGAGTGGCTGAATCGCTCCAAAACTTGCCACAGCCCCACAGTTGTGAAACCAATGACCACAGTGCACAAGGAGGCTACCAAGAGACCAAATCCGAAGGGAGTGACGACAAGGTCTACTAAACTGACAGATGGAGGTGCAAGGGCAAGAAAGCAAGAAACTTAATTGTGCCAGCTGCAGAGGAGAGCACCCATGAGCCTCCTGCCACTACCAAGATGCTGTCTGCAGGTGCAACCAGAAGGGCACCTAGCAAGAGTCTGCAGACCATCGTAATGCACAGGCGGGCATTCAAATTCACCGCCTCCAATTTGGTGTTAGCATTGCCCCAGGAATATTTCAAAGTATTATAGAGCGGCTGTTATTATAAATTTCTGGGGCAGTACCTTATTTAGATGAAGTGCTGATAACTGCCAGCACAGAGCACCAATTGATTTCCCGTCTACGAGAGGTGCTCACTAAATTCCGCAAGGCAGGGCTCCATGTCAAGGGCAGCAAATGCCAGATTGGAGTCAGGGAAGTTGAATTCTTAGGCTATTGAATCACAGGACAGGGACTTCACCCAACCAAGAGCAAGATACAAGCCATTAAAGAAGTGCCCTTTCCCAATATCAAACTGAGCTAAAGGCTTTCCTAGGGTTGTTGGACAAGCGAAAAAGGGCTCTGTTCCTCAGCCACTGTGGCCACAAGGTATTTGACACTTCAGGGTCACTGTCAGAGCCAATGCCGATACAGTTCGTACTGTGGCAGGTCCTTTAGAACACCCTGAAGACAAATTATGCCCCAGCTCCATCAAAAGTGGTTCGTCGGTAGGAGTTCCGCATCGGATGCAGAAAAGTGGCAAATCTATAAACCAGTACATGGCAGCACTCTGAAAAGCTGCTGCCCATTGTGAATTCAGAGACCTGGATGATATCTTACTAGATCAACTCATTTACGAGGTGCAGGACCTTGGCTACAATGACGGCTGTTGGCCAAAATGAACTTGACCCTGCAAACCTCCTTGGACAATGCCAGAGTGTCAGAGTCCTCCAATAGAGTGGCTGAATCGCTCCAAAACTTGCCACAGCCCCACAGTTGTGAAACCAATGACCACAGTGCACAAGGAGGCTACCAAGAGACCAAATCCGAAGGGAGTGACGACAAGGTCTACTAAACTGACAGATGGAGGTGCAAGGGCAAGAAAGCAAGAAACTTAATTGTGCCAGCTGCAGAGGAGAGCACCCATGAGCCTCCTGCCACTACCAAGATGCTGTCTGCAGGTGCAACCAGAAGGGCACCTAGCAAGAGTCTGCAGACCATCGTAATGCACAGGCGGGCATTCAAATTCACCGCCTCAATTTGGTGTTAGCATTGCCCCAGGAATATTTCAAAGTATTATAGAGCGGCTGTTATTATAAATTTCTGGGGCAGTACCTTATTTAGATGAAGTGCTGATAACTGCCAGCACAGAGCACCAATTGATTTCCCGTCTACGAGAGGTGCTCACTAAATTCCGCAAGGCAGGGCTCCATGTCAAGGGCAGCAAATGCCAGATTGGAGTCAGGGAAGTTGAATTCTTAGGCTATTGAATCACAGGACAGGGACTTCACCCAACCAAGAGCAAGATACAAGCCATTAAAGAAGTGCCCTTTCCCAATATCAAACTGAGCTAAAGGCTTTCCTAGGGTTGTTGGACAAGCGAAAAAGGGCTCTGTTCCTCAGCCACTGTGGCCACAAGGTATTTGACACTTCAGGGTCACTGTCAGAGCCAATGCCGATACAGTTCGTACTGTGGCAGGTCCTTTAGAACACCCTGAAGACAAATTATGCCCCAGCTCCATCAAAAGTGGTTCGTCGGTAGGAGTTCCGCATCGGATGCAGAAAAGTGGCAAATCTATAAACCAGTACATGGCAGCACTCTGAAAAGCTGCTGCCCATTGTGAATTCAGAGACCTGGATGATATCTTACTAGATCAACTCATTTACGAGGTGCAGGACCTTGGCTACAATGACGGCTGTTGGCCAAAATGAACTTGACCCTGCAAACCTCCTTGGACAATGCCAGAGTGTCAGAGTCCTCCAATAGAGTGGCTGAATCGCTCCAAAACTTGCCACAGCCCCACAGTTGTGAAACCAATGACCACAGTGCACAAGGAGGCTACCAAGAGACCAAATCCGAAGGGAGTGACGACAAGGTCTACTAAACTGACAGATGGAGGGTGCAAGGGCAAGAAAGCAAGAAACTTAATTGTGCCAGCTGCAGAGGAGAGCACCCATGAGCCTCCTGCCACTACCAAGATGCTGTCTGCAGGTGCAACCAGAAGGGGCACCTAGCAAGAGTCTGCAGACCATCCCTGCCCAACAGCTGCTGGGAGATGCCAGAATTCACGCCGGCAGAGGCACCAAAGCCATTCAAATGATGGTTTAGACTCGTTCAGCACCCTTGGACTGGGAGTCACCTGCATCACCGCTATCGCCAGTGATGCTGCAGACGACTTGATCCAGAAGTTCCAGGACATTTTCAGCCCGGAGCTCAGCAAATATCTGAGCACCCCCATCTCATTTAATTTGGACCCCAATATTGCCCCTATTAGGATGAAACCATGACGAGTTCTGTTTGTGCTACGGCCAAAAATTGGCCAGGAACTCAATAAATTAATTAAACAGGGCATATTAGAACCAGTCAACCATGCAAAATGGGAGACCCCAATAGTGACACCAATAAAAGGGGACGGATCAGTGCGCATCTGCGCTGATTATAACTGTACAATCAATAAGGCCTTCCAGCAAAGTGCCTACCCTGTGCTGGTAGTCCAGCACTTGCTATATTCCCTAGGCCCTGGCGCCATTTTTGTGAAATTAGACCTCGCACAGACGTATCAGCAACGGCTGTAGATGGCGCTACCTCCAAGGTGCAGACCATCGTAATGCACAGGCGGGCATTCAAATTCACCGCCTCCAATTTGGTGTTAGCATTGCCCCAGGAATATTTCAAAGTATTATAGAGCGGCTGTTATTATAAATTTCTGGGGCAGTACCTTATTTAGATGAAGTGCTGATAACTGCCAGCACAGAGCACCAATTGATTTCCCGTCTACGAGAGGTGCTCACTAAATTCCGCAAGGCAGGGCTCCATGTCAAGGGCAGCAAATGCCAGATTGGAGTCAGGGAAGTTGAATTCTTAGGCTATTGAATCACAGGACAGGGACTTCACCCAACCAAGAGCAAGATACAAGCCATTAAAGAAGTGCCCTTTCCCAATATCAAACTGAGCTAAAGGCTTTCCTAGGGTTGTTGGACAAGCGAAAAAGGGCTCTGTTCCTCAGCCACTGTGGCCACAAGGTATTTGACACTTCAGGGTCACTGTCAGAGCCAATGCCGATACAGTTCGTACTGTGGCAGGTCCTTTAGAACACCCTGAAGACAAATTATGCCCCAGCTCCATCAAAAGTGGTTCGTCGGTAGGAGTTCCGCATCGGATGCAGAAAAGTGGCAAATCTATAAACCAGTACATGGCAGCACTCTGAAAAGCTGCTGCCCATTGTGAATTCAGAGACCTGGATGATATCTTACTAGATCAACTCATTTACGAGGTGCAGGACCTTGGCTACAATGACGGCTGTTGGCCAAAATGAACTTGACCCTGCAAACCTCCTTGGACAATGCCAGAGTGTCAGAGTCCTCCAATAGAGTGGCTGAATCGCTCCAAAACTTGCCACAGCCCCACAGTTGTGAAACCAATGACCACAGTGCACAAGGGAGGCTACCAAGAGACCAAATCCGAAGGGAGTGACGACAAGGTCTACTAAACTGACAGATGGAGGTGCAAGGGCAAGAAAGCAAGAAACTTAATTGTGCCAGCTGCAGAGGAGAGCACCCATGAGCCTCCTGCCACTACCAAGATGCTGTCTGCAGGTGCAACCAGAAGGGACCGTGAAAACGGGTGGATCCGCATGGATCGTGGCAGGGTCAGTCGGTAGGCTACCGGGTTGATGACTGCCTCGACAGGGAACGGGCCGATGAATCGGTGGTCCAACTTCTTTACCGGGCGGTCGGACGGGAGGTGTTTGGTGGAGAGCCACACCCGGTCTCCAACTGCCAGCGGGGCGTTGCCCGTCGGGAGCGGTCGGCGGACCGTTTGTAGTCCTCCTTGCCCGATTCAGCTGCTGGCGTACCAACTGTTGGACCGCATGCAATTCCGTCAGGAAGGTCTGCGTTCGGGAACAGGAGAGTCCGTGGTGCCAGAGGGAAGAGCCGGATGGTACCCCACATTGGCAAAGAACGGGGTCATCTGAGTAGAGGTGTGCTGAGAGTTGTTAAAAGCAAATTCCGCCAGGGACAGGTAGTCGGCCCAGTTGTCCTGTTGCTGGTTGATGAAGCAACGGAGATACTGTTCCAGTATACCGATGACCTTCTCTGTACCCCCGTCGGTCTCCGGATGGTGCGATGACGACAGACATACCTGCACCTCCAACGCGGCCATCAGGCTCTTCCAGAAGCGGGCTGTGAACTGAACTCCGCGGTCCGAAACCACCCTGTCCAGTAGACCATGGAGGCGGAAGATGTGCTGCAGAAAGAGACGGGCCGTTTTTGCGGCTGTGGGCAGTCCGCGGCATGGGATGAAGTGTGCCATCTTGGTGAGCATGTCCACCACCACCAGCACCGTGGTGAACCCAGAGGACGGCGGCAGGTCTGTCAGGAAGTCCATAGAGATCGCCCCCCAGGGTCTGTCGGGTGTCGGCAAGGGCTGGAGGAGCCCGGGAGGGGCCCCCGTGGCGGTCTTGGCTTGCCGGCACGGTACGCAGGATGTCACGTAGGCATGTATATCATGCCGCACTCGGGGCCACCAAAAGGTCCGTGTCACCAGGTGGAGGGTCTTGAAGAACCCAAAATGTCCTGCTGCAGGGTTGTCGTGGCACTGGGTCATGACGAGGGCTCGGAGTGGTCCTGTGGGCACATATAATCGCCCCCGAAACTTGAGTAAGTCCTCCTCCAAGGTCCAAGGAGACGTGGGGCCCACCTCCGCTCTCCTTTGCTGCGACCAGGCGACCTGGCGCTGCGCCTCGCACCTGGGCCCGCAAGTCCACTGGCTCCCGTGCTGCGGCCAAGGCTTCTGCCGCAGCACTGTCCGTGGAGGAAGGGGTCCTTGGCGCAGAGGTACTCTGGCTTGGGACAGGGCATCCGCCTCCGGTTGTGACCGCTGGGAATGTAGGTCACGCGGAAGTTGAACCGGCAAAACAACGACCACCGGATCTGCCGCTGGTTCAACTTCCGAGCTGTGGTGAGGTGCTCGAGATTCCGATGGTCCGCTCGACCTCCACCTGATGTCGGGCCCTCCAGATGGTGTCGCCAAGCCTCGAATGCAGCCTTGATAGCCAGCAACTCTTTTCCCAGATAGTGTAGTTGCGCCGGAAGGATTGAGTTTCCGGGAGTAGTAAGCGCAGGAAAAAGTGTGCCACCATTCGTCGGAGCCTGTAGCAGCACCGCCCCAGAGCCACATTGGACGCGCGTCTGTTTCCACCACAAAAGGCCGGAGCGGGTCGGGATGCCTCAGGACGGGTTCCGTGACGAAGGCTTTCTTGAGGGCTGTGAATGCTTCTTGCTGCGGGGACCCCACCGAATGCAACCTTCTTCCTGAGGAGCTGGGTAAGTGGAGCCAGTGTGGCGAAGCCCGGGATGAAGGTCCGGTAGTAGTTGGCGGCCAGCAGGCGCTGAACATCCTTCACCCGACGAGGGCTTCCCAGCTACACAAAGCTTCTACTTTACATGGGTCCATGGCTATGCCCTCGGGCGAGATGATATGCCCGAGGAATTCTATGGAAGTCCGGAAGAAGACGATTTCTCCAGCCGCATTGAGTTGTTGCTCCGCAAGCGTTGCAGAACCAGACCGACGTGTCGAAGGTGGCTTTCCTGGACCGAGTAAATCAGGATGTCGAGGTAGATAACCACGAACCGATCCAACATGTCTCGAACACGCTGCTCATGAAGTGCTGGAAAACGGCGGGAGCATTGGTCAACCCAAATGGCATGACAGTGTATTCGTAGTGTCCGTATCGGGTGCCGAATGCCGCCTTCCATTCTGCCTCCTTCGCATCCGCACCAGGTTGTAGGCCCCGGAGATCGAGCTTGGTGAAGATCGTGGCCTCCCGCAACCTTTCCAGTAGCTCCGGATGAGCGGCAGGGGTAGCGATTCCGCACCGTAATGGCATTTAGCCGGGTAATCACAGCATAGGCGCAAGTCCCCTGTCTTCTTCTTCACAAGAGGACCGGGGCCGAGAGAGGGACTTTGAAGGCCGGATGAACCTCGGGCCAGGTTTTTGTCCAGGAAGTCCCTGAGGGGCCAACTCGGGCTCCGACATGGAATACAGGCGTCCCACAGGCAGTGGTGCGTTGGGCAGAAGGTCCACGGGCAATCGAGGGCCGATGCGGGGTAGTCGGTCCGCCTCCTTCTCGCTGAACACGTCGCGAAGTCCGTCAGCTCAGGAGGCAAGGTGATGGCAGCGGTGGGGACGTTCTGGCGGCACAGGTGTGGCGGATGTGATCGACGCACTGCAGACTCGGGAAAGAGATGGCGTTCGTGACCAGGCCACCTGAGGATCGTGGGTCCGAAGCCAGGCCAACCCAAGGACCAAGGAAAATGAAGGTCCGCCGTGACATAAAACTGGATCGCCTCATGGTCCCCAATAGCCAGGCGCAAAGGCTGGGTGGCGAATTTAATGGGGCCGGACACCAGTTCTCGCCCATCAATTGTCTCTACCCGCATCGGAGGGTCCACGGAACCACGGGACCGCAAACTGGGTCACAAAGGCCTGGTCCATAAAGTTTGTTGTGGCCCCTGAGTCCACCAGCGCATGCGCCTGGAGCCCGTCCGACTGGTTCCCCAACCATATCCGTGTGTCCAGAATCAGATGCCGAGGGGCCCAGAGTCTACTTCCGCAACGCCCAGTGGGGCTTAGTACGCGTGCCGACCTAGGGTTTCCCGAGGTCGGGCCTGCTCCGCTTCGATTGGTCACGCTGTGATTCGGGACTGGCGGCGTGCCCCACTTCGCTTTCTGGGGCAAGAAGCGGCGAAGTGGCGGGCTCCCCACAGTACAGGCACAATCCCCTTGGCGCCCGGTTCCGCTCCTGGGCTGTCAGGCGAGGTCTGACCGCTCCCAACTCCATGGGCTCTTCAGCGGTTACAAAACATGGGGCGACCCGGGTGCTGGTGGTGCAGGAAGTGGTGCAGATGTCGACGGCGGGTCCTGGGGTGCGACTAAATGACGCATTTTGTTCAGGTTTTATTTGAGAATTATCATGAACTACATGAACTACTGTGCATAATATTAAGGCCAAATCACTGCAAATATTGATCATGTAATTTTAATTCTCTAACTGTGCTTTATTAAGCAAATTAACATTCAAACGTTTATTGTTGTCAGAGTACATGTGTACAATGAGATTGGCTGTGCCTCCCTTCATGCACCCCCCCAACCCAATACAATTCACAGTGAAAGACAATAAAAGAAAAAAAAACATGTTAATGAGTTAACACAAGATCAGAAATGTTAGATATTAACAAGTTACATAGTTTTCCCTCTGGTCCTCTGTTTATGTGGGAAAGGTTCTCAAACCTGATTGGCTAAGCAACAACTCCCTATAAAAGGGCAGGCTGTCAGAGAGGCTAGCTGCTGGATTATACATAGTTACTGAATAAAGAGCTGTTGTCTGAAGCCTGTCTCCAGTCTCCTCATTCTCCCAACTTAACACTGGTGATGAAGGTGGGATTTGGAGAGGAGAACTAAACAAAAAGAGCTGACAACAAACAATCCAGCGAGGCAGACATTGTGGAACAGTGGCCATCTTGCACGCCAAATTCGAACGTGAAAAAGCGGCAAAACATGTCTGCATTCTACCCGCCTACGCCCTTTGATCTGGAGAAGGAGAATTGTGCAACCTACATGACCCAGTTCGATTGCTTCATGGAAGCCAATGATCTCCTAGGGTTGTTGGACAAGCGAAAAAGGGCTCTGTTCCTCAGCCACTGTGGCCACAAGGTATTCGACACTTCAGGGTCACTGTCAGAGCCAATGCCGATACAGTTCGTACTGTGGCAGGTCCTTTAGAACACCCTGAAGACAAATTATGCCCCAGCTCCATCAAAAGTGGTTCGTCGGTAGGAGTTCCGGCATCGGATGCAGAAAAGTGGCAAATCTATAAACCAGTACATGGCAGCACTCTGAAAAGCTGCTGCCCATTGTGAATTCAGAGACCTGGATGATATCTTACTAGATCAACTCATTTACGAGGTGCAGGACCTTCGGCTACAATGACGGCTGTTGGCCAAAATGAACTTGACCCTGCAAACCTCCTTGGACAATGCCAGAGTGTCAGAGTCCTCCAATAGAGTGGCTGAATCGCTCCAAAAACTTGCCACAGCCCCCACAGTTGTGAAACCAATGACCACAGTGCACAAGGGGAGGCTACCAAGAGACCAAATCCGAAGGGAGTGACGACAAGGTCTACTAAACTGACAGATGGAGGGTGCAAGGGCAAGAAAGCAAGAAACTTAATTGTGCCAGCTGCAGAGGAGAGCACCCATGAGCCTCCTGCCACTACCAAGATGCTGTCTGCAGAAGGTGCAACCAGAAGGGGCACCTAGCAAGAGTCTGCAGACCATCCCTGCCCAACAGCTGCTGGGAGATGCCAGAATTCACGCCGGCAGAGGCACCAAAGCCATTCAAATGATGGTTTAGACTCGTTCAGCACCCTTGGACTGGGAGTCACCTGCATCACCGCTATCGCCAGTGATGCTGCAGACGACTTGATCCAGAAGTTCCAGGACATTTTCAGCCCGGAGCTCAGCAAATATCTGAGCACCCCCATCTCATTTAATTTGGACCCCAATATTGCCCCTATTAGGATGAAACCATGACAAGTTCTGTTTGTGCTACGGCCAAAAATTGGCCAGGAACTCAATAAATTAATTAAACAGGGCATATTAGAACCAGTCAACCATGCAAAATGGGAGACCCCAATAGTGACACCAATAAAAGGGGACGGATCAGTGCGCATCTGCGCTGATTATAACTGTACAATCAATAAGGCCTTCCAGCAAAGTGCCTACCCTGTGCTGGTAGTCCACCACTTGCTATATTCCCTAGGCCCTGGCGCCATGTTTGTGAAAGTAGACCTCGCACAGACGTATCAGCAACGGCTGTAGATGGCGCTACCTCCAAGGTGCAGACCATCGTAATGCACAGGCGGGCATTCAAATTCACCGCCTCCAATTTGGTGTTAGCATTGCCCCAGGAATATTTCAAAGTATTATAGAGCGGCTGTTATTATAAATTTCTGGGGCAGTACCTTATTTAGATGAAGTGCTGATAACTGCCAGCACAGAGCACCAATTGATTTCCCGTCTACGAGAGGTGCTCACTAAATTCCGCAAGGCAGGGCTCCATGTCAAGGGCAGCAAATGCCAGATTGGAGTCAGGGAAGTTGAATTCTTAGGCTATTGAATCACAGGACAGGGACTTCACCCAACCAAGAGCAAGATACAAGCCATTAAAGAAGTGCCCTTTCCCAATATCAAACTGAGCTAAAGGCTTTCCTAGGGTTGTTGAACTTCTACAGCGTATTCTTAAAGAACAAGGCTATGGTGGCTGAGCCGCTTCACAGGCTGCTGTCAAAGTGCGCTCCATGAGTCTGCTTCCCCTTTTGGAGTCAGAGCAGTCCTTCGTCACTGCCTCCCGAATGGTATTTAAGCCCCAGTAGCCTACTTTTCCAGGACGCTTTCTAGTGCAAAAAGAAACTACAGCCAGCTGGACAGGGAAGCACTGGCTGCGGTTGCCAGAGTGAAATGGTTCCATGAATACTTATTTGGGAGGGATTTTGTATTGGTGACTGACCATATGCCGCTACCAGGGTTGCTGGATGGGGATCATCTGATGCCTGTGGCCATGCCGCCATGATTCGTGCGGTGGGACCTCTTTCTCTTAGCCTACAGCTACAAACTTTTGCACCACCCAGAGTGAACTATGGGACATGCTGATGCCCTTAGCTGATGGCACCTGAACTATTGGATGATCCTACCCCGGGTGACCCAGTCCTGCTTATTGACTGCCTCGATTTGGGACTCCTGACAGACTCCTGACTTGCCAAACACTCAGCAAAATTCTCCTTGTTCTGGACTATTTTGAACTGGATATGGAGGGGATGGCCGAAAGGCCCGGTCAGTGCCAAATTTGCACTGTTTTTTGCAAAACAAAATGAACTGTCTGCACAGGGGGGGTGCTTGTTATGGGGCGATCGGGTGATTATACCATCAAGCCTAAGAGAAGGGCTCTTATGAGCATTACATGAAGGCCATCTGGGGATTGTCCAGATGAAAGCCCTCGCTCAAAGTTTTGTATGGTGGCCCAAGTTGGATCAGGAAATGCAGGAGTGGGTAGCCCCCTGCCAACCATGCCAGAAGTCACGGCCTGCACCCCCAAAGGCACCAGCCCTAGAATGGGAATGCCCCAGGTCCCCCTGGTCTAGAATTCACATAGACTTCGCAGGGCCATTTCACGGCCAAACCTTCCAAGTCATAGTTGATGCCTTCTCAAAGTGACTAGAAATTATTTTAATGGGCACAATCACTGCCAAGGCGGTGATTAAGGTTCTCAGGAAGCTATTTGCCACCTAGGGCCTCCCAGACATCTTGGTGTTGGACAAGGGGCCGCAATTCACCACCACGCCATTCGATGAGATTACTCATGGGCTGTCGGCTCCATTTAGTATTAGACCACCTACACCCCAATTATACCCCTGAAACAAAGAAGGAACCACCAGGTCCTTTAGCATCGGGGGCCTAGTATTCACAAAAAACTTTGCCGATGGACCCCTATGGCTACCAGGGACAATTGAGAAAATAACAGGGCCAAAATCATATGTAATCAGGTTAGACGATGGGTGACTATGGAGGTGGCACATAGATCAGATACGCAGCTGCCTCTTCCCTACTGCTAACAAATCAAAAAGTAATGAACTAAAATCTACTCCCTCCTTAGGAAACTCAAGCCTGATGGAGACGGAATACATACCTGAAGAACCAGGAATCCAGCGAAGTGAACCGGTTCCGGTCAACCACCAGGCCCGCCCAAAAACTTACAGGAGTTTCCATGGGCAGACCAAAAGGCAGCAGCAGGCACCACCTCTCAGGCTGCTGCCACCACACCTACTGAGCTGCGCAAGTCCACAAAGACCTTCAAATGCCCCACTTACATACGTGACTGTGTATGTATATTGGATTGTTCCAACTGAGAAGGGAGGGGTGTTAGATATTAACAAGTTATGTAGTTTTCCCTCTGGTCCGCTGTTTAAGCGGGAAAGGTTCTCAAACCTGATTGGCTAAGTCCTCTGACAGCTCCCTAAAAGAGGGTAGGCTGTCAGGAGGCTAGATGCTGGATTGTGCATAGTTACTGAATAAAGAGCTGTTGTCTGAAGCCTGTCTCCAATCTCCTCATTCTCCCAACTTAACAAGAAATGCTGTTCGGATCTGTAGAAAGTTAGCACCCACCTGTCTCCTAAAAGAATGAAATATTTTAGGAAATATTAAACAGGCAGAATATTTCCCTGGATAAGAAATGGAGAAACATTTTTTTTGAGGCAGGAAGCAGACTTACTCTTAATAGCCCCCACTCTCCTCAATAGCCCACAGCAGATGTCAGCACTTAAGAGATAATAATAATAATAATAATAATAATAATAATAATAATAATAATAATAATAATAATAATAATAATAATAATTTAATTTTTATATCGCCCTTCTCCCGAAGGACTCAGAGCGGTGATAAAGAGATGGCTAGGTCTATTCATAAGCTTCACCATTAAACCATCCTTCCAAGCAGCCTCCATGTTTCCAGTGTCTTTCTCTCCACTTGGAACTGAATCCAGATAGACATTTCTTCCAACAGATCCAAGTGTAGATTCATTTAAGAAGCTGATGCATACACTGAAGTCTGGTAAGCCACAGAGAAAGTAACTGGAATTATAATTACATATAGGGATTTTGAAAAATGTAAGAGAAACTAAATATTTAAATACTGTAAATTACACAAGATCTCTGGATATTAGAATAGCTAATAAAAATATAGATCTTTTCTTTTATGTACACTGAGAGCATATGCACCAAGACAAATTCCTTGTGTGTCCAATCACATTTGGCCAATAAAAAATTCTATTCTATTCTATTCTATTCTATTCTATTCTATTCTATTCTATTCTATTCTATTCTATTCTATTCTATTCTATTCTATATGAATTCTTGATATAATACCTCTGCATTTTTTATTTCTCATTATTTTAATCCACAAAATGTTTATGCTGTTTTTTACCTGTGATGAGGATTTGATTTAATAGCTCAACACTTTGTGATTGTCTTTATAGGTACTAAAGGGGCTGCTCCAAAATAATCAGTATCTCACTCTGGATTGATGCAAATTAATGTACAATTTTGTCCTTACTCAAAAATGCTTATTCCTACTGGCATATATTCAGCATGGTTTTTTAAATAGGCACTGGTTTCACTTATGGTCCAAGATATGTAAAAATTATATCTACAACTTAAATGTGCATCTACACAATTCTCAGATTGTGTGATACAGTAAGATGTTGATAATTTCTCTTGCTATTCTTAAAATGTGTAATGCTGCTGAACACAAACAGCATGTTAATTGCTCTATTATTGATTATAGCTAAATTGTTCAATTTTTCAGGGTAGAATATAAAGTGAACTTTTCCCTGGTATGAAATGCTTTGTTGTAAAAAGAAAGAAAAAAAAAACAATCAGAACAGTTAAACTCTTCCTGCAGGTATTTCCATGCATAGAAAACAAAGGAAATTGCTTTTTTTAATGTCCATTGCAGCATTCTTAACCGTTCTTAACCGTGTCACTCATTTCACAACTGCTTCTCTTCACCACAGTTACAAGATAGGGTGCAAAATGTAAAATGTGAGGACAGTCATAAATGCGAGGACTGGTCAAAAGTGCGAGAATCTGTCAGAAATCACTTTTTTCAGCCCTCTGGGTAGTCCCTATGTGCATAGGGAGTACTCAGAGGGCTGAAAAAGTTATTTTTGACCTGTCCTCGCACTTTTGACCAGTCATCGCATTTATGACTGTCCTCACATTTTACGTTTTGCACCCTATCTTGTAACTGTGGTGAAGAGAAGCAGTTGTGAAATGAGTGACACGGTTAAGAACGGTTAAGAATGCTGCAATGGGCATAAATGTGAAGATGGTCATAAATGCAAGGTCTGGTCAAAAGTGCGAGAATCTGTCAGAAATCACTTTTTTCAGCCCTCTGGATAGTCCCTATGCACATTGACCAGTCCTCACACTTATGACAGGTCATCATTTATGCCTGTTGCAGCATTTTTAATAACCATGTCACAACTGCGGTGCTTCATGTGACCGGGTGGGCATGGCCAAGTGGTCATGTGACATAGCTTCTTTGCCCTAATGACAGTTTGCTGCACTGTTCGTAAGTGTGAAAAACAGTCATAAGTCACTTTTTCAGTGCCATGCTTGTTAAACCAATTACTAGAACAAATCCATTCTCCCCCACCCCTTTCTCTCCATCACTCTTTCTTCAGATGGGGTAGGGTAGGCTGGCCCTGCCCTGGTATTCTAACATTTCTTCCCTGAGCATTTCCTGTGGATGAATCCTGTTGTGGAGTCTCATAAAATGACACTGTTTTCCCAATCAAGCAGTTATGTACAATCTTTTATTTAAAATGCACCACAGTAATTGTCAATTACACCTGCCAAGAGAGTCATCTCAGTTCTCCCACAATTGAGATAGAGTTAATCATACTGATTTGTGCTTTGTTGTCTTTGCAGTAATTAGTAAATTAGCCATTAGCTCTTGGGTATAAAAACATATCTCAGAGTTATGGCTGCATTATAACCAAAAGAAATCTATGGTGCTCCTGATAAAAATTCTCTTTAAAATTGGAGGGTGAGAGGTTGCATGTCCCATCTTACATTTGCTGGCAATATAGTAATTCTATTCTTTGTTTTGGGGGAAAAGATTGTCTTCAAGGTTGTTTTCTTTTCATTTAGCCATGGTATGAATGGGAATTGGAAAAGAGCAGTATATTTTTGAGGCATACTTAAAACAGTTGAGCAAATGAACTCAAAATTAGGAGTGCACTATAGGCATTTGAGAATGAGCTGTTTGACACAGAAAGATGACACTACTTTGATACAGAAAGGATGACACTATGAGCAATTTAGCTCAATTTAGTGCCTCGCTGGACACGCGGCTGCCGACCAAAGCCTGTCTGCATCCAAATGTCTCGCTAGCCAGCCCATTCAAGCGGCTCGCTAGCTGCACTTGAATGGGCTGGCTAGCGAGGCGCTTGGATGGAGGCAGGCTTGGGTCGCCGGCCACATGGTGCTTGGATCGGGTAGGCAGCGAGGTGCATGGATCAGGTGGGCAGCGGGGTACATGGATCGGGTGGGCAGCGGCCACAAGCTGCTGCCCACCCGATCCATGCACCTCACTGCCCACCCGATCCAAGCGCCATGCGGTCGCCGACTAAAGCCTGCCTCCATCCAAGCCTCTCGCTAGCCAGCCCATTCAAGCGCTTGGATCAGATGGGCAGCGAGGTGCATGGATTGGGTGGACAGTGAGACGCTTAGATGCAGACAGGCTTCGGTCAGTGGCCACGTGGCCAGCGAGGTACTTGGATGGGAGTAGGTCACGGGGTAGGCCAGCCGGGCGAGCACAGGTCACCCGCCTTTCCCAGTCTCGCTTCCCCAGGAGTAGCACTCGGCTGTACTTGCCTTCTGCTGCTGGAGCGGTCGGGGCAGTCCGAGGTGGGCAGTCCGAGATGGGGAACAGAGTGGTAGGCCGTGGCAAAAGTAGGAAAGGCTGGGCCAGAGCAAAAGGATAGTGATAGCTACAGCTATGCCTCCGTGTGTCACTAAGGCAAATTGTGCAACTCTGCGAGCGAGGCCAATAAATAGTGGTGGGGCGGGGCGATGGGCGGGCGAGCCAGCAATTTAAAAGACGCTTCGGTGTGCTCCAAGGCCAATAAATAGTGGTGGGGCAGGGATGGGTGAGGGGCGGCTGAGCCAGACATTTAACAAGCAGTTCGGTGTGCTCCCAGGGGAGTGTGAGCCAGCAATTTAACGAATGGTGCTGCGAGGCTGGTAAGTAATGATGAGGAGGGGAGGGGCAAGGGGCGGGGCAAACCAGCAATTTAACAAACGGTTCGGCTGAACCGCCTAGAACCAGCAGAATCCCACCACTGGAAAGGACAGAAGAAAAAAAGAAGATGGATGTTTAATACATTAATATTAAAAGAAAATGATATGTGGAAAAAGAATTAAAGTCTTTCTCTGAAATAAACAAAAAAGAGGACACATTGTATGGGACATGATGAAGGCATATATTAGGGCACTGGCAATAACTTATACCGCAAAGAAAAACAAAAGGAAAAGACAGAAAGAGACAGAATTGGAAGAAGAATACAAAAAACTAGAGAAAGAGTTCCAAGAAGATAGCCATAATGACAGAGTTAAGAAAAGAATGGAACTAAAAAAACATGAAATAAAACTAAATGAACAAGAGTTATTAGCAAATAAATTACGATCATCCAGGCAGAATTTTTTTTAAAATGCAAATAAACCAGGAAGATGGCTAACATATAAAATAAAAAAAGAAAAGGAGAAGAAAATAATAAAGTATTTATTAGATGAAAAGGGGAAACTACACTATAGTAATGAAGAAAAGATGAAAATAACGCAAAATTACTATGAAAAACTATATTGTCAAGAAGATATTTTGGAAAAAGAGATAATAAAATACTTAGAAAACTCAGAGTTACCAAAAATATCAGAACAACATAAGGCATTGTTAGAAGAAAGAATAACAATGATGGACTTGACTGAAGCAATCAAAAAACAAAAAAATGGGAAGGCACCGGGACCAGATAGCCTACCAGCCGAACTATACAAAACCTTTCAAGAAATAATTATTGTAATGCTAAAGCTGTATAATGAACTTCTAGGTAAAGGAAGAATGCCAAATTCATGAAGAGAGGCATATGTAACACTCACACTTAAAGAAGAAGCAGATTTACAACTGACAAAAAACTATAGGCCAATCTCAGTATTAAATGTGGACTATAAGATCTTTGCTTCAATAATGGTGAATAGATTGAAAAGACTGTTAAACGAATTTATTCATATAGATCAAAATGGCTTCTTACCTAAGAGACAAATTAGAGATAATATTAGGATAATATTAAACGCGTTGGAATCCTATGAATCACATCCAGAGAAGCAAATGGTAATTATATTTCTAGATGCTCAAAAAGCCTTTGATAATGTCAATTGGCAATTTATGATAAAACAATTGAAGACAATGGACTTTGGGGAGAGATTTGTAAATTCTATAAAAACAATTTATGAGAAACAGTCAGCTAAGATAATGATAAATGGAGAAATGACAGGAAATGTTAAAATCAGGAAAGGTACAAGGCAACGATGTCTGCTATCCCCACTCCTATTCATTTTGACTTTAGAAGTTTCGAACAGGAACATCAGAAGAAATGATAACATTAAAGGAATAAAAGTCAAAAAGAAGAATATAAATTGCAAGCTTTTGCTGATGGTTTAGTATTTATTCTGGAAGAACCACTTTCATCAGGTTCTAAACTATTAAAACAAATAGAGGCTTATGGAAAAGTGTCTGGCCTAAAAATAAACAAGGAAAAAATGAAAATATTGGTGAAAAATATGACAGAGAAACAGAAAAGAGAAATAATATAGAGGTTGGATATTCAAGTGGTGAAAAAAGTGAAATACTTAGAAATCAATTTAACATCAAGATGTGTAACGATAAAAGGAGATAACTATTATACACTGAAAAACCAAATTGAGAAGGATTTGGAGAAATGGAGAAATCTGCAACTTTTACTTATGGGGAGAATAGCAATTATAAAGATGAGCATATTACCAAGACTGCTATATCTATTTCAGACAGTACCGATAAAACTTGAAAAAACTTATTTTCAGCATCTTAACAAGATAACAAGAAGATTTATATGGCAAAGAAAAAAAGCTAGAATTAGTCTAAAGATATTGCAGGATACGAGGCTAAGGTGAGGATTTGGACTGCCAAATTGGGAACTATATTACCAGGAAGCAGCACTGACTTGGATGAAAGAATGGGTGGAACTAAGGAATACAAGATTACTGACTTTGGAAGGACATGATTTGCAACTAGGATAGCATGTTTTTTTATGGTATGGGAGAAGTAAGATACATACATATTTCCATAGACATTACATAAGAAATGCATTGCTAATGGCATGGGAGAAGATTAGAGATAAATACTATATGAAAATTCCATCATGGTTATCAACAATGGAAGCTTTAATACATCCAAATACTTTTAATATTAGAAACATTATTAGGTATAGGGACAACAAGACAACAGACGGTGGGAACTGAAGCAGAAACAAGATTTAGAAGAACAGGGGATTGAGTTAGATTGGTATATGTATATGCAAATACAAGCAAGATATCAGAAAGATGTTAAACTTTATAATTTCTATTTAGAAAAGACTGAGCTTGATAGGATACTCACAGGAACAGGGGATAAATTAATCAAAAAAACGTAACTTTTTGTTGGGGGTTGAGTTAGAAGAAGAACAAGTAAAGGAAACTATGTTAGCTTGGGCTAAACATTTTGGATATTCAATAGACCTAGACAAATGGCAACAGCTACGGGAGAGGAATTATAAATTAACAATGTCCACTGCATATAAAGAAAATCAATATAAAATGTTTCATAGATGGCATATGCCACCTGAGAAACTGGCGAAAATGTTTAAAGATAAATCAGCTAAATGTTGGAAATGTCATCAGTTACCAGAATCTTATTATCATATGTGGTGGACATGTCCAGAAGCCAAAAACTATTGGGAGAAAATAAAGAGTTGGTTAGAAGAAATAACCCAACAACATATTGATTTAAAACCGGAGTTGTTTTTATTGACGATTCTACCAGAGAAAATTAGTAAAGATAATATTTATCTGATTATACATGTAATTACAGCAGCAAGAATAGTTTTTGCGCAAAACTGGAAAGCAGAGAAAATATCTCTGGAAGCAGAAACTATTAGAAAAATTTTAGATTGTGCAGAAATGAATAGATTAATTTTGATGATTAAAGAAAGAGAGGATTCAGAATATTTTAAGATATAGGATAAATTTTACTATTGGTTAGAAGAAAGGTACAGATAAGCAATGGATAATTATGTAAGAAAATTATAATAATGTATTTGTGGAAAAATGGTAATAATTCAAATTGAAGTGAAGTAAGAATAAACAGCAAAATAATGGAGCCAGGAAGAAAACACTGAGATGTCACACGGAAGGAATTGTTGATGCTTAAAATGTGTGTTTGTCTATAAAATAAAAAACTTTATTAAAAAAAAGAAGTTAGAACAGCACTGGAAAAAAATGACTTACAACTATTTTTCACACGAGTGTTGCAGCAACCCTATGTTCATGTAATCAAAATTCAGATATTTGGCAACTGAGCCATATTTATAACAGTTGCATTGTCCCAGGGTCATGTGATCACCTTTTGTGACCTTATGAAAAGCAAAGTCAATAGGGAAGCTAGATTCTCTTAACAACCTTTTAACCTGTTATTAACTGCAGTGACTCAGTTAACAACTGTGCCAAGAAAGGTCCTAAAATGGGACAAAATTCACTTAACAAATGCCTCACTTAGCAACATAAATTTTGGGCTCAATTGTGGTTGTACATCAGGACTATCTATATTTGAAAGACTTTTTAGCACATTCACAATAAAGTTGATTACTGGGCCAAGCACATTTCCAACACGAGACTTTTCCATTAAAAACAAAATTGTTGCAACTTGAGGCATTTGTTGATCCTGGTTCTTCTGAAGTCTCAGCAGAGGTTTACAAAAGGCCAGTGATCAAATAGCTAGGGACACTAGATCTGGGCCTCAGAAAAACTGAATGACCACTATGTGGTAGCAAAAAGGTTGGCAATTCTTTGGTCCTATCTAGTGGTGAACCAGATTTTTGCCACTGAGATATAATATCCGTAAATACTCCTCTTTCAATGTACCTTTTCCCCCACCTAATCTATTAGCCAACCTCTGTTGGGAATTATCTTTCTAAAAGCAGGCAATGGAAGAAAGTTTTGACTTTAAATTAGTTGTATATCTGTTGGAGAGAAATAACAAACAAAATGCCCTTTAAATTATTATTTTGATGCTATTAATAAGATGTCTGGCATGTTTTAATCTGAAAGGCAGAATATAATTTCATCTAGCATTGGGATGTACAAGCAAGTTTCATACAGTGTAAGAAAACATTCTAAATATATGAAAATAAATAATACTTCATTACTGGAAAAAGGAAGATAATATAGCTTCTTAGTTCCAGATCAATAATCCAATTTATAATGGTGTTTAGGGCTCTTTAAGACAATTTATTTTAATTCTTCTGCAGTAAGGCTGGTGTTTTAGAAATGTATTGTTAACAAAAAGTATAATGCAATAGAACACTAGATGGTGGTACAAGAATACAATATCTTCCTGCATAATTTGTCATACAGTTGAGGAAAAAACGTTTATTGAATACTCACAATAACTGGACCAATATGTGGCAAAAAAACCCAACCTATTGGCGAAAATAGTAATTTTATCATTAATTGAATTGTTCCTAAGACTACTATAAATGTTTTATGTTATAAGTCACCATAAAATGCAACCCATTATTATTATTGCTTGAAAAACATTTGCTAAATTGTATTTTCCCCATAAACTACTTCATTGTAAAGGTCATATTGAGAAATATGACCATTTGACTAAATGTCAAACCATTTTATTGGGAAATAAACTTTACCTCTTATTTATACATAGTTCATGTTATCCTCTTGTAGCAGCTGGTTACTGATTTAGAGGATTCAAATATGGTTGAATATGAATTTCAAGCACTTACAATTGCAATTACCATTGCAAACAGGAAGAAGAGTTGTTAAACTCTAAATCCACCCGAACCTTCTATAATTTCATAAATGCCAAACTTAAACACCAGACTCAAAAACTGTTCCACCCTTAAAAGGGTCTAACGGGGAAGACTGTAATGATGAAGCTGTTAAGGCCAACTTTTTAAAATATGTTCTTCAGCTCAGTCTTTGTTGACAGCAATGGCTGCTGCCCCCTATTTCCTAGTCATAAGAAATAGTAACAATTTACTACATATTGATTTTATAGTAGATATCATTGAAATGGCACTACGTAACCTAAAGCCATCTCTATCCATGCGTCCTGATGTGCCTACTTTCTGTAAAAGCTTGCCAGTGCCCTAGCCGAACCTGTATGTACAATCTATGAGGTATCTTTCAGAACCAGCTTGGGAAATCTGGAATTGTGCTGCCTGCAGTCCGATTTAAGCATAGTACACAAAACTGTACTATCATCTAAAACATCTTGCTTGTCAATGACTTCTTCAGTTTCTACCACAATAGTACACAGGCAAATAATTGATACAAACTCAAGGTAAATTGCTTCAAATTCGATTTCAGGAAATACGATTTCAGCAACAGAGTGGTCAATGCCTGGAATGCTCTACCCAATTCCGTTGTTACAGCCTCAAACCCTCACAGTTTCAACCTCAAACTGTTTACTGTGGACCCCACTGCATTCTTAAGAGGTTCGTAAAGGGGGCATGCATAAGAGCACCAGCTTGCCTATTGTCCCTGTCTTACTGTCCCCAGTTATTTGTATTTATTGCTTATGTTTATGTTCATACCTACACTTGTTATCTTTTAAATGTTTGACAAATAAATAAAATAAATGAATAAACTTCTGTATGGAATAAACATTGGAATCTGGAAACTCAGAAGCATGATAAATAGCATGGGACATGGCAAAAGAATTAATTCACCCTCTGAGAAAGTTTGGTAAAGAATTATGCTTTTCTACCTTTGTCAGACTTAGGACTGATTTATTTATTTATTTATTTATTTATTTATTTATTTATTTATTTATTTATTTATTGTTTAAATTTATATACCGCCCTTCTCCGAAGTCTCAGGGCGGTGTACAGCATAGATAAAACAAATGTACAAAAGAATTAAAATACAATATATATTTAAAAATCTAATTCCATGAGCCAAGAATTTAAAATAGGAAGATAAAATTATAAAATAAAATAGCCACATTAAAACTCTGCTAAAAACCCTCAATTAAAATTTATCATTAGGCCAGCCCTGCTTGATGAAAGAAAAAAGTCTTAAGCTCGTGCTTAAAGGTCCGGAGATCGGGGAGTAAGCGTAGCCCCACGGGTAGTTCATTCCACAGGGCAGGAGCCCCCACAGAGAACGCTCTTCCCCTGGGGGCTGCCAGCCGACAGTATATGATATTTACAATAATTCAAATCCCAGTTCATCCCAGTCTAAATATTGTCAATAAGTCAATAAAATCTTGATGCAAAGGAAATTTTTTAACTCTGTTTCACTTACATATATCTCTACCTTTAGAAGGGGAGGAAAATGATTTCATTTTGTCTTGGAAGCATAGAAGAAACTTACTATACTAATACTGGGAGTCCTAAACTTACAACAATTAATTTAGTGACTTTAGTGAAGTTACAATGGCACTAAAAAGTGATTTATGACCATTTTTCACACTTATGACCACTGCAGCATCCCCATGGTCATGTGATCAAAATTCAGATGCTTGGCAATTGATTCATATTTATAACAGTTGCAGTGTCATAGAGTCAGAAGGTTTGCAACCTTCTGACAAACAAAGTCAATGGGGAAGCCAGATTCACTTAATAACCATGTTACTAACTTAACAACTACAGTGATTCACTTAACAGCTGTGGCAAGAAAGGTCATAAAATGGGGCAAAATTCACTTAAAAATGGTTTACTTAGAAATTTTGGGCTCAATTGTTGTAAGTTGAGGACTACCTGTATCACATCCTGAGAAATAGCTTACCTTTCTCACTTTAATTATAAATCAAGATATGTTAAATTGATATTTACTGACAAAGAAATAAAGGGAGACTAGTATAGATCTATTTCAAGTTGTTTAGCTCTCATTAGCTAGCCATACCCTTCTGGGATTTGAACCAGGGCTGCTTACATGTTAGATAGATGTATTAACCTCTAAGCCACAGCTCTCCTAGCTTTGCTGGCTATACCAGGGGAGTGATTAAGTGTTTTTTATCAGGGCAACTTGGTCTACCCAAATATGGGACAGAGCATACTGCTTCCGCTTCACAAGCAACTGGATTGGGGCTGAAAGGCAAAAGCTGAAGCAGTATGCTCCATCCCATATTTGGGTAGACCAGGTTGCCCTGATAAAAAACACTTAAACCAAACTTCCAATGTCAGGGCAACGCAGAGGGAAAAGAATGAGCTCTGTTCTTTGACTCTGTTTATTTCGTGCTTGGGGACCCTTCAAAGGCATGTTGAAGGCTTGGAAAGCTACACAAAGCAAAGGGGAAGCCCGAGGGTCAGTGAGGTGGTGTGCAACCACCTACTGGAATGAGGGAAACCCTCTTTAACCTGGCACAAATGTGTCTGTCATCTCATTTTGACATGGCTGACCCCAAGGCCATGACAGCACACAATAGAATTGGAAGAGGAAACTTAATCAGCAGACTGTGCCCATTTTTACTGGTGAGAGACTCCCAGAAGCATAGCAGTTGGAACTGTCAAAGTGATTAAAAACAAAGTATTTGGCAAAATACAAGAAAGCTCCAGCAGGAAACTAGTGGCGACTTAAAGAGACGAGCCATGACTAAGTGAAAGTAACTGCTGAGAGAGAAATCGGGTGAAATAGAAAGGAAGACCAAAAGCTGACTGTAAAGGGCGAGTGAGAGCGAGCAAGTTTAAGTCAAAACGGTTGCCCAAGTAGCAGGCAAGGAAGATGGCGGTGACCAGGTAGCTCTTGCTCTGATGCCCACCGCACTCTACCAATCCATTATATCCCTACCTTCGTGATCCAAATCCAAAACCAGATTGCTTGAGAGTAATCAACTCCAGCTCCGTGAGTAGTAGCCATTCCTGATTCCCCAAAGCTCCCAGAGGTTTCCCCAAAGCATAACAAAGGCTTCATGAAGTTTCCCCAAAGCACTTTTAAAACTCTGCAGCTGAGAAGGTTCCGTGAAAGGGATTCCCCGAAGCACAGGGAGAGGGATTCCCCAAAGCACAAAAGAGGTTCCATGAGAGGGATTCCCTGAAGTGCCGAAAAGGCTCCATGAGGATCTCCCTCAGAGAAAGCTGACTTCCCAAAGTGCAGAGAAGCTGATTACTCGAAGCACAGAGAAGGCTCCATAAGAGGGATTTCCTGAAGCACCAAGAAAACTCTGTGAGGATTCCCCTGCTCATTTAGGAATGTGATTCTCCTTGATTTTCCATAGCTTTGACTCCATGAGGATTTTAATTACCTTAAAACGCTCCTTTAAACTCCCATATAAATTTAAACTCCCACCGAAACTTTCTCCACCATTTTAAACTGTCCTTTAACATCACACTTCTTGCTATGCTACAGAGCCCCCGACTACGACATCGCACATGGGAACAAGTTAACCACACTACTAACGTGGGCTGCCTCTTGCCCACATCCTCTCATCTTCCTTGGTGACCTCAACCTACTTCTTATTAATTGAAAAACAAACAAATGTACAACTGAACTCATCCATACTATCCTGTACAATGCTGTTACAAATCTAGGTCTTGATCAACTAGTAACTAACAATACAAGACTCAACTGCCTTGACCTCATCTTATGCAACAACGCAAACTCAATTTATGGACTACAAATAAAAAAAACCCTTTTCCAACAGTGACCACAGCATGATAGACTTTTGTCTCAATATACACCCTTACAAAAATCTCCATAATAATGGTATACCAAACTACAATTTCAAAAAAGTCAACTATGATCTTATAGACACCGACCTCTTATCTCTTGACTGGTAAATTCTATTCTCTAATTGTATCACTGCTGAAGATTACTATAGTGTCTTCCTACTTGAAGTCAACAGAGTCATTAAACTATACGTACCACAAACCACCACCAAAATCAGGAAAAACAAATTACCCATATCAATAAAAAAGCTCCAATCAAAAAAAAAAAATCCCTCTACGAAAAAACAAAACTGGCCATGTAGCCAACTTTAAAAACCACTACAAAAATATATGCCACCAAATAAGGATTGAATGCACCAATTACCACATCAAACAAGAAGACTTTCTGCGCACAAAATCCAATCGCGCTTTCTATAATTTTGTAAACAACAAACTTAAAGACTCGAGATCCATCCCACCCCTAAAAGGATCTAATGGTAAAGAATGCAATGATGAAACAGTTAAAGCAAACCTCTTTAACACATTCTTCAGCTCAATCTTTGTTAACAGTAATGGCTGATACCCAACATTCCCCACTCGTACCAACAATGATTACAACGATCTAACACAAATAGATTTCACAGAAGATAATGTTGAAAAGGCACTTCGCAGACTGAAACCATCTCTATCTATTGGACCTGATGGTCTATGTGCATACTTCTTGAAAAAGCTTTCCACTTATAGCAGAACCCCTAAGCATAATCTTTGAAAAATCTTTGAAAAATCTTTCAGGACCAGCTCCCTTCCCAAACTATGGTCACTAGCCACATTCATCCCTGTCTTCAAAAAAGGAGACCCCAGCCTAATTGAAAATTACAGACCAATTTCTTTATGCTGCGTCACCTGCAAAGTAATGGAATCAATCATCAACCAATCCATCACCCTCCACCTAGAAACAAATAACCTACTCTCTAATAAACAATTTGGTTTCAGAAAAAAATTATCCTGTAATTTACAACTTCTTCACTGCAAAAACATATGGACTATAAAACTTGATCAGGGCAAAGCAATAGATGCAGTTTACATAGACTTCTGTAAAGCTTTTGACTCAGTGGTACATGACAAACTTCTTCTAAAACTAAAATCCTACGGCATCTCTGGACCCCTCCATTATTGGATAACTGCGTTCCTGTCAAGCAGGCAACGTGGTCAAAATAGGCAGTGCCCTATCATATCCTGCTCCTGTCAATACCGGTATCCCCCAAGGCAGCGTTCTAGGACCAACACTCTTCATATTATACATTAACGACCTCTGTGATCATATTATAAGTAATTGTGTTCTCTTTGCCGATGATGTTAAACTATTTAACACTACCAACAATGTGGCTACCCTTCAAAAAGACTTTGACTTTGTGTCGGAATGGTCAAAAATGTGCATACTTCTTGAAAAAGCCTAAGAAAAAGCCTAAGAACAAAATGTTTTAGCTAAATTTTAATGGGGGTTTTAATGGTTTTTACTGTTTTAGTGATCAGGCTATGATAATATTTAGTTTTAACTGGGTTTTAATGTTTATTTATTATATTGTTTTTATATTGTTTTAATATGCCTGTGAACCGCCCTGAGTCCTACGGGAGATGGTGCGGTATATAAGTTTGATAAATAAATAAATAAATAAAAATTTGGCAACTCCAAATCTCAACCAACAAATGTTCTGTCTTACACATTGGAAAAAAGAATCAGAACACTAAATACAAGCTTGATGGACATGACCTTGTAGATGACCCTCATTCCATCAAAGACCTTGGAGTTTTCATATCAAACGATCTAAGTGCCAAAGTCCACTGCAACTACATCGCCAAAAAGGCTTTAAGAGTTGTAAACCTAATCTTGAGTAGCTTCTTCTCCAGAAAGATTACACTACTAACCAGAGCATACAAAACATTTGCTAGATCAATTTTACAATTACAGCTCACCTGTCTGGAACCCACACCTCATTTCGGACATTAATACAATTGAGCGTGTCCAGAAATATTTTACAAGAGTTCTCCATTCCTCTGATCACAACAAAATACCTTATGCCACCAGACTTGAAATCCTGGGTTTAGAAAATTTAGAACTCCGCCTCCTTCAGCATGACCTGAGTATAACTCATAAAATCATCTGCTACAATGTCCTTCCTGTCGAAGACTACTTCAGCTTCAATCGCAACAATACACGAGCACACAATAGATTTAAACTTAAAATGAACCGCTCCAATTTGATTGTAGAAAATATGACTTCAGTAACAGAGTTGTTAATGCCTGGAATGCACTACCTGATTCTGTGGTTTCTTCCCAAAATCCCCAAAGCTTTAACTAAAGACTATCTACTGTTCACGTCACCCCATTCCTAAGAGGTCTGTAAGGGGCATGCATAAGAGCACCAGCCTGCCTACTGTTCCTGTCCTAATGTTCCCTTTGGTTGTATCCAATTCGTATTGTTATTTCATGCTTATACTTATATATATTGTTGTGTTTGACAAATAAATAAATAAAAATAAAAAATAAAAAAATAAAAAAATAAGATAATGGAGTAAGAGAAAGAGAAAGGAAAAAAAGAAGATCCTATACTTTGAAAATTGACAAGAAAAAAAGGGGTTGGTGAAAGATGGTCAAAGGCAGAAGGGGATCAGGTGACTAGGGAAAGTACAAGAGACAGTAAAAGAAATCTGGAGGAGTAGAAGATTTGACAGAGTTTGTGAATAAACAAACTGGGATATATAACGAAAACGTGAAAGTGGAGTGGCAGAAACGACCCGGGTTCAAATAGCTGATATAAAGCTAAAGACGTTTGAAAGGGACAGTGAGAAGATGGTGAAAGGGTGAAGAGAAGAAAGGAACTGTAAAAACTGAGAAATCCAGATATAACAGAGCATCGGGAAACTTTAAAAGTTAAAATAGAGGGCGTCTTTTGAGTGAAATAGCAAATAGACTGTTATATTGTTACACTATAGACTGTGATCAACATTCTGGAAATTCTGGTAATAGGATATTTTCTGATAGTGATGCTCTGATATTGTACCTGTAATCTTTGTGGTAAAGTTGTATTTATAAGTATACAATGAAATATTGATATAGATGGTAATTTAAGGTTAATTAGATTGGTTTTTAAGGTATTATATTTAACATAGAATTCTTTATAATTAATATTTATTAGAAAATAGGATATTTAAGTTAATTTAACCAACTAAATCAACTCGACTAGTAACCATAGAAGATCTGTTTAGAGTGATTTATAATTATACCATATTGTATTGTACGCTCTTATAATTGACTTATAGTTATAAATGTTTATAAGCTTTTGGGTAGATAGCTAACGATAATAAGAACTGAAACTTAGAGCCTAGAATCAGTAAAACGTGAAAGAAGCAAACACTATAATATTGACAGGTAAAGAGAAAAGATATTGAGAAAGTTAAAAGTAATATATAAGTGGTCAAACTAACATTAGATATAAGAAAAAAGAACATAACCATAGGAAAATTAACCTAGAGGGATAAAAGAAAATACTATTAGTGATAAAAACAGTGGATGGTAATCTGGGAAAAGATTTATAGAATTTTAGGACAACAAAGTAAAATTCTAAAAGAAATGACAAGTATCACTACCACAACACTGAGAACAGGGAAAAAGGCAGCATCAAACCCAACAGTGGCGATGGCTTCTCCATCAACCCAAAGAACAATAGAAGGAATACTGTCCACAGAAAAATCAAGCCCCAGTTTGACTTCCCAATCAATGCAGTCTACTCTCATACTGATACAGGAATAAAGAAGAAGAAATTAAAAGGATTGCATTAAAATATTTTGAGAATTTATATGATCAGGAAGAAACTGAAATAGAAAAAAATTAACGACTATTTAAAAGAGAAAAAGATGTCCATTTTAAAGGAAGATAAGAGAACACTGTTAAATAAGGAAATAACATTGACAGAGTTAAAAGAAGCGATCCAAAGACAAAAAAATAATAAGACCCCGGGACCAGATGGTTTACCAGAAGAATTTTACAAAAACATGGGGGAACTATTAGAACCTATTCTTTTAGAATTGTACAATGAGGTCCTACTGGAAGCAAAAATGCCTGTTTCATGGAGAGAAGCATATATCAGTGATTATGAAAGAAGGTACCGACCCAAATCAAATTCAAAATTACAGGTCAATTTCACTCTTAAATGCAGATTACAAGATCTTTATGGCTATCATAGCAGGAAGGATGAAAGGAATACTGAATGAGATGATTCACTCTCACCAAAATGGCTTTCTTCTTTCTAGGCAAATTAGAGATAATACAAAAATAGTACTGAATATATTAGAGTATTATGGGGCTCATCCAGAAAAACAAATTGCCCTTGTTTTTCTGGATGCACAAAAAGCATTTGACAATTTAAATTGGAAATATATGATTAGACAAATTAGAGAAATGAAATTCGGTAATAAATTTGAACAAATGATTGAAGCAATTTATTCATCTCAAAAAACAAACATAATAATAAACGGATAAATTATAAAAAACATATGAAATAAAGAAAGGGATGCCCATTGTCACCTCTGCTTTTCATTTTGACTTTATTTATTTATTTATTTATTTATTTATTTATTTATTTATTTATTTTATTTATTAAATTTTTATACCGCCCTTCTCCCGAGGGACTCAGGGCGGTGTACAGCCAAAAGGTAAAAAATATTAAAAATATATACAATTAAAACAACAATTTAAAACCGAGCAAATTAGAAAAAATGGCCAGTATTTAAAATTTAAAATTTAAAATTTCAAACCCTAAAATGATAAAACCCCAGTTAAAAATTTAAAAATATTAGGCCAGTCCCGCTTGAATAAATAAGTGTGTTTTCAGCTCACGGCGAAAGGTCCGAAGATCAGGCACTTGACGTAATCCACTTTAGAATAGAATTTTTTTTTAGAATAGAATTTTATTGGCCAAGTGTGATTGGACACACAAGGAATTTGTCTTGGTGCATATGCTCTCAGTGTACATAAAAGAAAAGATACGTTCATCAAGGTACAACATTTACAACACAATTGATGATCAATATATCAATATAAATCATAAGGATTGCCAGCAACAAGTTATAGTCATACAGTCATAAGTGGAAAGAGATTGGTGATGGGAACTATGAAACGATTAATAGTAGTGCAGATTCAGTAAATAGTCTGACAGTGTTGAGGGAATTATTTGTTTAGCAGAGTGATGGCCTTCGGGAAAAAACTGTTCTTGTGTCTAGTTGTTCTGGTGTGCAGTGCTCTATAGCGTCGTTTTGAGGGTAGGAGTTGAAACAGTTTATGTCCAGGATGCGAGGGATCTGCAAATATTTTCACGGCCCTCTTCTTGATTCGTGCAGTATACAAGTCCTCAATGGAAGGCAAGTTGGTAGCAATTATTTTTTCTGCAGTTCTAATTATCCTCTGAAGTCTGTGTTTTTCTTGTTGGGTTGCAGAACCGAACCAGACAGTTATAGAGGTGCAAATGACAGACTCAATAATTCCTCTGTAGAATTGGATCAGCAGCTCCTTGGGCAGTTTGAGCTTACTGAGTTGGCGCAGAAAGAACATTCTTTGTTGTCCTTTTTTAATGATGTTTTTGATGTTAGCTGTCCATTTGAGATCTTGCGATATGATAGAACCCAGAAATTTATTTATTTATTTATTTATTTATTTATTATTTAAATTTATATACCGCCCTATCTCCCAAAGGACTCAGGGCGGTTCACAGGCATATAAAACATCGATACACAAAATTAAAATAATCTTTAAAAAACTTATTCCAATGCCCTATCATTAAAAAATAGAAATATAAATATGAAAATCCCTAATTGGGTTTCGACAATGGAAGCAATGACCTATCCTAATACTCTGAATCTAAGTAAAATGGCAAAATACAGTGAAATTCTAGATAACCAGGGGAATCTAAAAAATAGGCAAGAATTGGAAGGGAATAAATATAGATTGGTGGCCTTACTTACAATTAAAATCAAGATATATAAAAGATAAAGATGAATACGGTATTGAAATTCTACCAGAACAATTAGACAAAATATTGACTGGTCTGGATGAAAAATTAATAACCAAAATTTATAATTATTTATTAGAATTCGACATAGCTGAAGATATAGTAAAAGGAGCTATGATAGCCTGGGCCAGAAATATTGAGCATACTATCGAACTACAGGATTGGGAAACAATTTGGAACAAAAATTATAAACTAACCAAATTGGCAAAATACAAAGAAAATGAATATAAATGTTTTACCGTTGGTATTTGGCACCTTCTAGATTGGCAAAAATATATCCAAATTTAAACCCCAATTATTGGAAATGTGGACAAAAGCAATATTGGATGAAAATACATAGTTGGATACAGGAATAGGTTTCCAGATAGAATACACACCAGAGCTGTTTCTTCTAGGAATGATGAAAACAAAATATGAAAAAACAACAACATATATTATCTTACATATGACAACGGCGGCAAGATTGGCATTTGCGCAATGTTGGAGAAGCACAAATACACCCTCTGAAGAGTTAACAATTAGAAAAATATTGGATTGCACTGAGATGGACAAAATGACACTTGAACTGATGGATTCGGATTTCGGATTCGGTAATATGGGAGAAATGGTATAATTGGGTCAAAAATAGGAAAAAAGGAAAAATAACAGATAGTAGAATTAGTAATTAAAATTAAAATTATTTATTTATTTATTTATTTTGTCACAACAATATATGTAGGTATCATACAAAAAGATTATATAGTATATAAATATACAGATATATAGTATAAGAGAGTTTTCAGCACGCTTTTGTGCTGAAAACGTCCTCGGCTTATACTCGAGTATATACGGCTTATACTGAGTTTTTCGCTTTTTCACATTATACTTAGGAATGGGGTGAGGTCAATAGTAGAAAGTTTTTGGTTAAAGCTTTTAGGATTATGAGAAGAGACCACAGAGTCAGGTAAAGTATTCCAAGCACTGATGATTCTGTTACAGAAGTCATATTTTCTGCAATCTAGATTAAAGCGGTTGACATTAAGTTTAAATCTATTAGTTGCTCTAGTATTATTGCAATTAAAGCTGAAGTAGTCTTTGACAGGAAGGACATTACAATAGATGATTCTATGAGTTAGACTTAGGTCTTGTCGAAGGCAACGGAGTTCCAAGTTTTCTAAGCCTAGGATTTCAAGTCTGTGGGATAAGGTATTTTATTGTTTTCAGAGGAATGGAGAACTCTTCTTGTAAAATATTTCTGGACACGTTCAATTGTATTGATGTCAGAGATGTGATGAGGGTTCCAAACAGGTGAGCTGTATTCTAGAATTGGTCTAGCAAATGTTTTATATGCTCTGATTAGTAGTGTGGTGTTTTTGGAAAAGAAGCTACGCAAGATTAGGTTTACAACTCTTAGAGCTTTTTTTGCTATGTAGTTGCAGTGGGCTTTGGCACTTAGATCATTTGACATGAAACCTCCAAGGTCTTTAACGGGATGGGGGTCGTCTGTAAGGTAACGTCCATCTAGTATGTACTTAGTGTTTGGGTTCTTTTTTCCTATATGTAAGACTGAGCATTTGCTGGTTGAAATTTGGAGCTGCCAATTTTTAGACCAAGCGGTTAGATGATCAAGGTCGTTTTGAATGATAGAAGTATTGTCTGTGGTGTTAAATAGTTTGACATTGTCAATTAGTAAATTAAATTAGTAATATAATTTAGTAAAATTATATAGAGTATAGGAGAACACTAATGGGATGATATGTAAATGGTCACAGTCATGCACAAGAGTTGAATGAAAATTGTTTAATTGTTAAAATTCAATTAAACTCAATTAAAAAAACACACTTAAACCCAGATATGCTGTCTTTTTCTTCCAAGCACCTGTGGAAAGTTAAAAATCTGCCTTTGTTTTTTTAGGTCCAGCAGCTTTCATGTTTCCAGCCAGGTATAATTTCCAGATAGGTATAATTTCTACTATTCATAGATTAAAACAGGAGTATTTATAACTTCTCTATTCTCAAGAATGATTTCTCTTTCATTCATACCAAAGAAATGGCAAATAAGCAGCTATATGCCTATATTGGCTTTTTTGAAACACTTCTCAAGTTTAGAGTCATCTTGAAGTAAAAATTTAGTTTTAAGTCTGGAAAATATTAGGAGAACTAACAAGTCTCTGAATTCTAGGAATGGTTCCAATTTTAGAATTTTTTTCTGGAAAATTCTTTGCAATTCTTCCTTAAGTCACATTCATCTTTTAACATGTATTTCTTTCTTCTTTTACACCCAGTTCGTAATCAAATTAGCTTTTTCTTTCTAAAAAGTTTCATGATACTTTTTTGTCAGTATCTCCCTCAGGTACCTAAAGGAGGTTTTAGCTCATTATTATAGTATGTTTTTATTACAGAAGCCTGGTTAAATCCCTAGCCTCTTCTGTGTAGAGTTAGAAATTTTCAGTGTGAAAGATAGGAAAACTGCTGGCAATCTGTGCCAACAACATTGGGCTGCATTCATCAATTGCTTGACTCTACATACCACAGTTTGCTGTGGCTAACAATTTCCTTATTAAATATTTCTCCTTAATAATATTCTTGAGCTCTTCCCAAGCATTTTGTTAAGTTATTTCACTTGCTCTTACTATCAATCCTTCTGGTATTCCTTATTTTTTCCCCAAGTGATCTCTGTTCATCCTGAACTTCATGGGACCTTGATTCAATTGATGTAGTATTTTTGAGAGAGGAAACTAAACTTTAAATACTCATGCTCATAAAATGTCCGGTAGTAAAACACAGCCTTGGCCTGCAGTAATATCTTGCAAAATTGCAATTAATTAAAAAAATAAAAACAAAATAAGTTAACAAGACAGCAAAGGATAGAACCTTTTGGGAGAAATGAAAAAAGAATTCAACTAGGGCAAAATTATAATGAAATTTAGCATTTATTAAATAGACTATATTTGAAGAATATATTTGTTAATTTATGATAAAATAAATTGGAGGGTAGTTACATATTCTATGCTGCATTATTTTCAGTGCCCTAACTATGCCTCCTAGTATCAAGTTTTATGTTTTCCTCATTAACTCAAAACAGATGTTATTATTCAATTGAAGTCTTCTGTTAATATTGGTGAATGCTATTGGAAGAACCATGAGTGGTAAAACAGATGAGAGGGAACCATCTGCCTTGGCTAATATTCAAAGAAGGTAATAGTTTAGAATGGATGCATTACCTTCTTCGAGTTCAAAAAATTTAATGTGATTTGTGTGCATTAATCTAAATAAGCCTTGTAGGGATTACAGCAAATCTTATGTCACTTGCCAAGCTTTCCTTCTCATTTCGGTTAAGCAAACCTAGCAACAACACCATCACCACCAATTTAAACTGATTTACTATTTATTTAGAATTAAACTACAATTGATGCTAAACATTTTGCGTCAAATAAAGTATATCACCTTAAAATATACAGTACATGGAAAAATGGACAAGTTTGAAGAGAAGAATGGATAAAATAAATCATATCAACTCTGGAAATAATTTAGTTATTTATTTATTTATTAAATTTTTATACCGCCCTTCTCCCAAAGGACTCAGGGCGGTGTACAGCCAAAAAATAAAAAACACAAAAATATACAATTAAAACAACAATTTAAAACCGAGCATATTAGAAAAAATGGCCAACATTTAAGAATTTAAAATTTAAAATTATGAACCCTAAAATAATAAAACCCCAGTTAAAAATTTAAAAATATTAAAAATATTAAGCCAGTCCCGCTTGAATAAATAAGTGCGTTTTCAGCTCACGGCGAAAAGTCCGAAGATCAGGCACTTGACGTAATCCAGGAGGAAGTTCGTTCCAGAGCGTAGGAGCTCCCACAGAGAAGGCCCTGCCCCTGGGGGCCGCCAGCCGACATTGTTTGGCGGACGGCACCCTGAGAAGACCCTCTCTGTGAGAACGTACGGGTTGGTGGGAGGCATGAGGTAACAGCAGGCGGTCCTGTAAGTACCCGGGCCCTAAGCCATGGAGCACTTTGAAGGTGGTGACCAAAATCTTTTTTTTTTTTATTCAAAAAGTTTTACCAAAAAAATTTTTCCCCCCCCTTTCCCCCCAACCCCTCTCCCTTCACAAACCCCCTCCCCCCCCGGCTTCCCAGAACAAACACAAGGTATAGTTAAAAATAAAACAACCATATGCTAAAAAAATTTTTTTCCCAAAACTATTATACCAATTCTCCCTCTCTAGCTCTGACTTCCTCCTTACATAACCAAAATCCTTCAAAAAATTAACAATAAACAGTAATAAAATATATAGATCAGTAGAACAAATTAATCCTAAAATATTTAAAACCAGCTAAAGCATAAAAATCCAATCCAATTCAGAGAATATCTCCCTTATAACTTCTATAACCATATAATTTTCCCCCCAAGTCTTTCTTACATAAGATCTTTCGAGAATATTCTATTTAAAATTCAATACAACAGATTATAGAATTTCAATACAGGGAAATTACAATATCTGTTCAACTTTAGTCCTTCCTCGTCAAAATCCAGTATAAATCCAAATATCTAGTCTTTTATGATGGTTATAAAACATATAATCAACCCATTTCTTCCAAATCTTCCTTACGTATTGTCTTTCAGAAAGGCTAAAATCTTTTTCTGTTAATATTTTTTTTAAAAAAATTCTTTCAAAAATGATACTTTTGTCTCTTGCCATTTTTGATGCATTAGTCTCTGTCTTTCCTTCATTACTCCTTTTGAAAAGTCAGTCACAATATTTCCTAATAGTTCCTTATGTCCAAAAATCCACGAGTTACTGCCGTATATTCCCTCAATCCGAAAAGAGAACTCTTGGAAAGCATTAACCCTGTGAATTTTTCCATTTCGGGAGACAGCCTCCTGTAGCACAACTTCAGGCTTTTCATCCAAACTTTTTAAAAAAGGCTTCTTTACATCCATTCCATATTCCAAGTCCTGATTACTTTGGTTAATTTCCTCCAAACTCTCATCCAAAACGCCTCCATTTTTTTCCAATTCGTATTGTTGAATAATTAAATACATTCTTTCTGTATAATCCTGTATAAAGTCACGAATCCATTCTTCTGAAAAAACCTTCATGGCAAAGTTCTTGCTGAAAATCCCCTTATGAAATACTTAAACAAACTAAAATAATCCAACAATCCACAGTCCAGTACAATAAGATAAAATCTCCATTCAGTTTCACTTTCTCAACAAGTAAACGCCATTTTATTTCATTGTGTTGATTGTAGATGAGAGAAAAAAAAATTATTATTTTTTAAAAGAAATAGAAGTCAGATTTAATACTTGCAATTTAAATGACTGATCTCCTGTGTTTTATTCCGTCTGCTTATAAATATCCATAACAATCAATTGAAGCAGAAGTGGTCGCTCTCTTCTCTGTCTGCTTAAAGCAGAAACACACTGGGGCTGGAGCTTTGCAGAAGGAATTCAGGGAACTTTCCCTTTCGAGTTCCCCAAACGGGGCCTCTAGAGAGAGCTCTACCCTTCCCTCTTCTGCTCTTTCCCTTCTCCTTACCGGGGAGGGTACTTTCAGCCGTTGATTTCGCCGGCTTTTACAGAATCCCAGCGCGGGCGCCCTTAGGGCGTCCTTCGGAGAGAGCGGAGCCACCAGAAGCCCGTGGTGACCAAAATCTTAAAGCTTATTGGCCTGACAGAAAATACATGGCACAAAATTACACATTTAGTTTCATGTAGGTTAATCATGCATTGATGTGGCAAGCAAAGTAACAATAATCTCCTCACCTTCACTGGTACCTGCTGTAGGAAATTATTAAATGAAATATCAATGAATAACTCATTCCATTCATTTAACTTCTGCTTTTCTTTCAGAAGAAGATCCGAGGTGAAATAAATGAGGGTCATTTTTGCTTATGAAGATCATGCATTCTGAATACAAAAATATTCTTTAAGTTAATCATATCACATTAGATTTATTTCAAATTGGCCGAACTAGATTTTTTTTCTTATTTGCAAATAAAAATGTATTCACCTAGACCTATATCTTTGAAATAATAGGGGGAAAATGGAGAGAAATATAGACAGTGATATCCAATTGCTGGTTTTATATCAACAAAGGTACCAAAAGAGGGTGGGGCATAAGTTAAAACAAAGCACACTTTGTTGTACATTAGCATATGCTGTAGATTGTTTTCAGTTTGGGGCATTGCAAATTAAGACAGATTCAGATACTCTGATTCAAGGTTGAGAGAAGGGCATCAGCAGTTGAAAGCAGGGGCATAAATAATATGAAGAAAGAGGTAGCAGCTGTTTTGGGGCTGACAGGTATGGTACCTTAGGCCAGACTTTCAGGCTTTAAAACATTAACTCTGTTCACTGCCTGCCACATGGCCCGGAGAAACTGTGACATTTGCCTGGGGTACCATGATGGGGGCAGAGTCACTGATATATGAGACAGACAGACTAATGACTAGATGGAAATAAAGAGATACATACAACTATACATTTTTGCTCTTTTCTAGCGAACATTTAGATTCTTGTAGCCCAATCTGGTAATCCTAGTAATGATGCAATCTGCCAGTACCACTCAAACTCCAGCCATTGTTCATTGAAAGCAATTTGTGAGTGCACATCCTGGGTATCAGAACATTGCTCCCTTACACCACCATTTAACTTTATTTATTACTTTTATTATAATTTTTGTATTGTTTAAAGCCACCCAGAATCACTAAGAGTCTGGCAGCATACAAGTTTACTAAATTATTATTGTTATGGCTGGTTACACTTTTAGCCATATTTAGACTGGATTTGACATTTTTATCCACCTATCGATGACTTCTCCAGATATACTACACTATATCTGTCATGCAACAAAAGTGAAGTACCAGAGAAACTTGAACAGTATTTGGCTCAACAACAAATCTGACAAAAAGCCTAGTGTTTTTTGCACACACAATGGAACTGAATATACAGTTGAAAACACACAGGAGATTCTCAGAAAGCATGGCATAATATTTCAAACTACTGTTCCTTACAACCCAGAACAAAATGGGCTTGTAGAAAGAATGAATTGTCCTCTATGTGAGAGTGGAAGAACCATGCTGTTTAATGCAGATATGGCAATCACATACTGGGGGGAGGCAATTAGGACCGCATGCTAGCTGCAAAATCAACTACCAGGAAAATCAATGGAGAAATCTCCATGTGAACAATGGAAAAGCCCTGAATTTGAACCTCTACATTTTTTGGGGAGTAAAGCCTACAAAAAGAAAAACATACAAAATGGAATTGAGCAAAGGAAGGTGTACTTGTGGGATACAGTGAATCTCAAAAGGGATACAGAATTCTACACCAAGACACAAACAAGGTAGCCTTCAGTAGAAGTTGGGGTGAAATTCACCTACCTTTCCTACAGGTTCACAAATGTGCGCGCCATCATCTGCGCATGCACAACACTTTCTGCACATGCGCAGAGGCTTAACATCGTCACAAAAAAGCAATGTCATGATGTCTGTGCAGGTGGGCAGAGCCTCCCACAGCCGCCACTACCATGAGCCAGATAGAACTGGCTGAATTTCACCCCAGTAGAAGTGTAATTGTTGATGAAAGTTCAGTGTATTCAAAATTTCATGAAGTAACATAAATGCTGCAAACTGAGGAAAATTCCACATCAGTGTCACATGAAGATAAGAAATAAAACAAAATGAAGCTAGTTCAAAACACACTTCAGATGAGTGGCATGAGAAAGATCAGAAAGCTCAAAGCTTAGCATAGAAGATGATCAAAGCAGACATACATGTAAACGTAAAACTGCTAAAGAAATGTGGGAAGGATTACAAAAGTTCATGAAAGAGCTAATCTCAGCAATAAACTGTATTTGATTAAAAAGCTATACCAAACCAAGTTGATGAAAGTGCAGGATATGCAGGATTACATAAGGTGCAACTTGGAAATGATTGAACATCTGAGAAGTACAGGAGAAGAAATAAAAGATTTTCATGTCATAGCACTATTACTTAGTGGTTTGCCAGAAAGTTATGAAATGCTTGTCACAGCTCTTGATGCATCTCTAGATGACAAATTGACAGAATATTTTAAGGGCAAGCTTGTAGATGAATATAAGCGTAAAACAGAAAGCATTAATCGTGTTAGTGCTTCTGTCACAGAGTCTGTTTTAAAGATGAAAAATAAGAATAAAAATGGTTACATGAAGCAAGAAGCATGTGAATACTTTCTGTGCAAGAAACAAGGTGATTTAAAAACAGATTGCAGAATCTGGAAAGCAAGAATGCAAAAACTACAAAAAGCCAAAAGTGTGAAGGAAGCAACTGATTTTGCTTCAGATAATGAACATATTTTTCAATCCAAAAGTTGCACCTCGTCTTTGCAAGTATGGTGTGTTGATTCAGGAGCTATGAATCACATAACAAATCACAGAAATTTCTTTATTTTTTTTTATTTATTTTTTTACATTTATATCCCGCCCTTCTCCGAAGACTCAGGGCGGCTTACAGTGTGTAAGGCAATAGTCTCATTCTATTTGTATATTTACAAAGTCAACTTATTGCCCCCCCAACAATCTGGGTCCTCATTTTACCTACCTTATAAAGGATGGAAGGCTGAGTCAACCTTGTGCCTGGTGGGACTAGAACCTGCAGTAATTGCAGGCAGCTGTGTTTTAATAACAGGCTTTCTTACAGCCTGAGCCACCACGGCCCCTTTATTCACCTTGAGCAGAATAAAGCAGAAAAATTTGCCACAGGTAATGGATAAATAATAAAAACAGAAGGAATAGGAGAGGGTTTTCCTCACTGTCCTGTTTTCCAAAGTATCACCAGAATGGTGAAAAATGCACTGTATGCCCTTGCTCTTGAAATTAATCTTTTGTCAGTGAAGGCACTCACAAGGCAATGTAGTGACCTTTAAAGGAGACAGTTGCGTTATCACAAAAAGGGATATCTTGCTTGCAAGGGTTAAAATTACAAATGAACTGTATCAGCTGGACTGCAATCAGGTGGTTAACACTGCCAAGGAGGAGAAACATTCAAACTACAATCACACATGGCATAGACGACTTGGGCACAGAAGTCCTGACATAATAAATAAATTAACTGAGAATGACTATGCAAGTGGAATAAAAATTAGTCCATGTGATCAATTAATGTAATGCATCAGCTGTATAAAAGAAAAATGACAAGAAAAGACTATGTCAGCCTCTGCTTCTTACTGATTGATTGCTTTGCTTGCTACAGATGCCGTTATAATGGGGGGAGGAGGGAGTTGCCTTGGTTATGGAGGAGAGGGGGAGGTGAGCTGGTGGAGATGTCTTAAAGTTGGAACTTTCCCTCAGCATTTTCTCTGCAGCTGGGAGGTGTGCTGATAAACAGTCATGGTCAACCATCCAGGCATACCAGAAGGACAGGGCCATCTGAAGCTGCACCCCACATGACATCCTGGAGGAATGTGGATAGGATAATCCTGTCTGAACCCTTGGGGGAGGGTTTTGGGGACATTTCCTATATGTGATTTTCGCACCTATTGCCTCAGACCTCGCTTTTCTTTGATTGCATTCAGTTCATACTCAGTAAAAGTACCTTTCTCTATGAAAATGGAGTCGGGGTGTTTCTTTCTTGAGTACTGAAAGGAGGCATATCCGACATTAAGCAAGGTCTGCAAATAACAGCCATCCCAGAAAACTACCGTGGGGGTTGAGCAAAGAAAGTCTGCAAGACAGCGGCCCGGAGGACATGGGAGTTGCTGGTTCCACCATCCCCCAGTCACACTCCAGCTGGGAAGCTTCGGAGTGGATGGCTGATTTACAGCTTGAGGAAAAGCCGGAGAGAGCCAAATGGTCGCTGGGCATGGGGAGTTTGCCGGAGCTGGAGAAGACCCCCCATGGAGTAATAACTACCAGACACCAAGGCAGAGAGGCTGCCTGGCAGGAAAAGCAGAAAGAAGACCGCCTGCTCACCCAGGTGTTACAACTACTGAGAGAGGCTTGTGAGAGTCGAAGAACCCGTGAAAGGTATGGATTGCCTGCCCAGGAGTTGTCTGCCGGGGGAGGAGCTGAACGCCCATGGGGTGAAATTGAGGCTTGTGCTTGCTTAGAAGAGAGAGCTCAAGCCTGGGAACAGACAGCCCAGGCCTCTGGAACTCAAGCAGCTGTTGCGATCCAGGGCCCCTCTACTGAGCAGGCCCTACCACAAAGGCGGAAAAAGCCCAAAATCCCCTTGCTGGCAGTAAAATATGGGGGAGAGCCAAAGAACTGGGATTCTTCTTAACCCAAGTATGGAACCACATGTAAGACTGGGGGGAGGATTTTTCCTCAAATGCCACAAGCCTGAGGTGCATTACCAGGGCCCTAGAGGGGGTAGCGGCTGAGTGGATGGTGGGACTCCATAATGAAGATTCCCCTTTGATGAGAAATTATGACCAGTTTATGGCAGCCCTCAGAACGCGCTTTGAGGATCCATTAGCTGAGTGAAGGGTGAGAATCAGAATGAAGTCCATTTATCAGGGGCGGAGATCGGTGGCAGAGTAAATCCAGGAATTCCGCGAGCTGGTGCACTACATGAAGGGGTAGCCCTGCTGGAAAGCTATAAGGATGGCCTCAGTGAGGATGTCTAAAAGGATTGCTGCTCTGTGGGGCCCCTTAGGATCTGCAAAGTTGGTATGTGCTGGCTGCTGACATGGAGATCCATTTTGCCAGAGATTGCTACTGCGGTAGTTGCACCTGGAGCAAACCCCCCTCCTCACCCTACAAGGGAGCTCTGAAGGCCACTGAGAGACCCGCGGGCTCAAAGCCGAATTCCACCATGTGCTTCAGATGTGGAAAGGAGGGGCTGAATGTTTCATTAAGACTGGGACCAAGGTGACCTCTGGTGGAGGGAAGAGAGCTGACAAACTGCCCGCTAAACCCCACGAGACCACCCTAAAAGGGGTAGAAGTCATTGAGTTTGCTCCCCTGAGACAGAGCGAGTTGGGAACTCTGACCCCTGCCAATGACAGCGAAACTAAAACTGATTCTGACAAGGACCTCCTGGTAAGTCAGAGTAGGGGATCCATGACCATCCTAGTGGAATTAAAGGTCCCATCTATCGGGGCCCACGAGAAGATGCTAGCCCTTCTGGATTCAAGGTGCACAAGGTGTGTCATCAGCCCTGAGATCGTGGGCCATCTGGGAGAAGGAGGCTTTTGCAGTTCGTTGGGCACTGTTAATATGGAGGCATTTCCTGGAAGGGGTGAAGCACCCTTTTGAAGTGTGGACTGATCACAAAAACTTAGAGGCCCTAAAAACTCCCCGAAAGTTGTCACCTAAGCAAATCCGCTAAGCCCAACACTTCAACTGCTTTAATTTCTCTCTGCATTACCTTCCTAGGGGGAAGAATTTTATGGCAGATGCCCACTCAAGACTACCTCAATACAATAGTATAATGTTACTTTAACATTGGAAAATCCAGTTTTTACCTAGTACATTTTCTTTGGAATTCATTTACAGAGTTTGGCAGGAGTTTACTTTAGAAATATGTTCCGTGTCATTGTTTCTTTTATTTTCCTATATGCAACACATCAGATAGCAATTGTACAATAATTGTTTTAAACTATGAAACCAAAGTTGACAGTAGATTCAGGGTTGAACCTATTATGGATTCAAATTTTGGAAGTTCTGAATATAATTCCTGTAAAGAATATGCTCATTATATATTTAGGCTGATGGTTTAGAACATGGGTGTGAAACTTGCCACGTCACGTTGCTGTCACATGATGTATCATGACTTTTTTTTCCTTTGCGGAACTGGGGTAGGTGTGGCCTGCACATGACACATCTGACCCATGGGCCACCAGTTTGATACCCCTGGTTTAGAACATATTTCTATATTTTTAGGCTTTAGGATGATTATTGTCCTTTTTTTCCATCCATTTTATTTTTCATGCAACAGCAGCTATAAATGCAATAAATAAATAAATATCAATTTGCTTCAGCCAAAATTTGAGGCTACAGACAACAATATCTTTGCAAATCCATTTTCCATCCAAATGTAGACTGAATTTAATCAGTAAAGTCATCCATATCCAATGTCTTAGCCAGTGGTATGCAATTAACTTTGCAAAGTAGTGTGGTTCTTGTTTATGAAATAAACGTTCAGTTATCAGGAATTTCTTTGCTCTGGAAGCCATGAGGACCTAACTCTTCCTCCTTTCAGGCAATGACAGTGCCTTGAACATACTGGCCTAGCAGTTGCACACACCTTGTCATGAAACGGGCATCTATCTCCACAACTGTAGAAGAGAAAAGAATGAAGATGGTGGACAAACTATTCATTCTGAGCTGGAAGAAATGAAAAGATGAAGTCTACTAGTAATGCTTATATTTCTGAAGACAGATAAATATGATACTTTTGGATTGTAAATGTTTTTCACAATTTTTCATGACTGTTTTGGTCTGCATGTGATATTTAACTGTCTGTCTGTCTGTCTGTCTGTATTTCTGTCTGTCTGTCTGTCTATCTATCTATCTATCTATCTTTATGAGATATATATGGATATGGACCTTGTGAATCTTCAACTCCTCTTTTGAAGACCTTACCACGCACACATATACACATGCAAAGATAAGTTCTACAAGTTTCAAAACAATGTTATACTGTACCTGTACTAGTCATACTACATGTTTTGCTCACATCCATGATCTCTAAATGCCAAATTTGCCCACTAGAAAAGAATTTGGCAATGATAAAGAAGAACACTGCATATTCAGGATTTGGAAATCTCATCTTGGATGTTCATTGTGGCCTTCTCTTTTGACCTCCTCTGATTTGGCTATGTTTTTTTGGGGGGTCGGGGAGGAAATAAGTATTTTAGAAACTCCTAAGACTGCATTTGTCAAACATAACTTATTACAAATGATTGCATTTGTGATCTTATTTTGAGTACTAGGCTTAATAGAGCATAAGAATTAAGCTGGCTGGGGAATCCTGGGAGTTGAAGTCCACCCATCTTAAAGCAGCCAAGGTTGAGAAACACTGCTTTAAACCACTAATGGTTTACTGGTGACTGTTGTTCACAGCCACTTGAGAACATTACCCAGACATCATTCTTGTTGTTGTTAGTTGCGAAGTCGTGTCCGACCCATTGCGACCCCATGTACAGCATTCCTCCAGGCCTTACTGTCCTCTACCATCCTCTGGAGTCCATTTAAACTCACACCTACTGCTTCAGTGACTCCATCCAGCCACCTTGTTCTCTGTTGTCCCCTTCTTGTTTTGCCCTCAATCTTTCCCAGCATTATGCTCTTCTCCAGTGAGTCCTTCTTTCTCATTAGGTGGCCAAAGTACTTAAGTTTCATCTTCAGGATCTGGCCTTCTAAAGAGTAGTCAGGGTTGATCTCCTCTAGGACTGACTTGTTTGTTCGCCTTGCAGTCCAAGGGACTCGCAGGAGTCTTCTCCAGCACCAGAGTTCAAAGGCCTCAATTCTTTGGCACTCAGTCTTTCTTGTGGTCCAACCTTCACAGCCATACATTGCAACTGGGAAAACCATAGCCTTGACTATAAGCACTTTTGTTGGCAGGGTAATGTCTCTGCTTTTTAGTACGCTGTCTAGATTTGCCATAGCTTTCCTCCCCAGGAGCAAGCGACTTTTAATTTCTTGGCTGCAGTCCCCATCTGCAGTGATCTTGGAGCCCAGGAAAATAAAATCTGTCACTACCTCCATTTCTTCTCCATCTATCTGCCAGGAATTGAGAGGGCTGGATGCCATGATTTTAGTTTTCTTAATGTTGAGTTTCAAGCGAACTTTTGCACTCTCCTCCTTCAGCCGCATCAAGAGGCTCTTTAGTTCCTCTTCGCTTTCTGCCATTAGAGTAGTATCATCTGCATATCTGAGGTTGTTGATATTTCTTCCGGCAATCTTTCATTGAAGTGATATAATTACTTATTAGTGTCACTTTGATAAAATATTAGCAGGATGAAAAGTTGCTCATGGTGAAATAGCAATAGAACTTAGATTTATATACTGCTTCACAGTGGTTTTACAGCCCTCTCTAAGCACTTTACAGAGTTAGCATACTGCCCCAACAATCTGGGTCCTCATTTTACCCACCTTGGAAGGATGGAAGGCTGAGCCTCATGAGATTTGATCTACCAAATTGCAGGCAGCTGGCAGCCAGCAGAAGTAGTCTGCAATATTCTAACTACTGCGTCACTGAGGCTCATAACCATGTGGATCATGCAGAATATTTTGAAAAAGAAGATTAAGTTTACTCCACAGTTCTTTTTACTAGGAATAATTATGGATTGTACAGCTATAGAGACTAAATTGATTTTGAACTTAATAACAGCCGCGAGACTTTTGATTGCTCAATATTGGAAGAAAGAAGAATTACCTACAATTGAAGAATGGACACTCAAAGTATCAAATCTGGCAGAAATGGCAAAAATTTCTGCTTACTTGAAAGACTATACACCAGAAAAATATATTTTAGAATGGAAAATGTGGATTGATTATATTCAAAATAAGTATCAGATAAAAAAATATCGAATAGCATATGAGTAAATTTAGGAAATATTTAGATATATTTTTGAAAGAGAGGGGAATTGAGCGTGTGATTACGTGTGGGGTGACTAGAGATTATAATTTAGGAATTATTTTGTATTATGATTGTTAGTTTTGATACCCTGCATTTTGTTCTGGGAAGTCGGGGTGGGGGGTGGGGCGTAAGGGAGAGGGAATTGGGGGTTGAGGATAAAGGATGGAGTGATGGTTAATGTACAGGGATTATTGAAGATGTATAAATATAATTAATGTAGGGTCGGGTCTGCCCAGTTACCATTTTAGAACGATGGGAGGAGAAAAGAGAGAGTAGGAGGTAGGAAAGAGGAGAAGAGGAAGGAAGAGGGGTAGAAGAGGGAGAAGGAAGGTGTAGGGTGGAGGGAGGAGAGGATGTAGATAAGAGAAGGGGAGGAAGGTGTGGAAAGTAGAAGAAGGTAGAAGAGGGAAGAAAAAGGGGGGGGTGACTGGGCAAGCCCAACTAATTGTATATAACTGTACATTGGATGAGCTGTTTGATATGATTGTAAAAATAAAACTTTTTTATGGAAAAAAAATAAAAAAATAAAAAATAACCATGTTTGGCTGCAAAAATCCCCCCCCACACACAAACACACACACACACACACAGAGAGAGACACAGACACACAATCACTTGTACCACCATTCCTGGACTCCAAAAGTCAAAGAAAGTGCCAGACTCTTAACTTGTAACGGTATCAGAGTTGGAAGGGACCTTGGAGGGCATCTAGTCCAACCACCTGTTCACGCAGGAGACATGTACTATGGATTCGAACCGCCGAACTGCCGACCTTTCTGATCAACAAGCTCAGTGTCTTAGCCACTGAGCCAACTAGTCAGGCCGCTACATAGCAGATGTTTGAAACCTAGATGTTGTTGGTAATCTGCCAACATGATCAGGTCTTTTGATAACCTGGTGCAAGGAGAAGCCTGGTTGAGCCTTGGTGCCTATAAGCCTATACCTTTGTATGCTTCCATCACTGACTCAACTCAAATAGGCTAGGCTAGGCTAGGCTAGGCTAGAATAGAATAGAATAGAATAGAATAGCTTTATCAGACCATGTGTGATTAGACACAAAGAATTTGTCTCTAGTACACAAGCTCTCAGTGTACATGCAAAACAGCAAAAGTAATAATAATGGTATCAATAAGAGAAGGTAGTAGAAAAGATGAGAAGAATAATAGTAATATAGCCATATTACATGGGTAAATATCCTTAGACATAAGACAGTGCTGTGGGAATTAGATGTTCAGCAGAGTGATGGCACAAGTGAAAAAAGCTGTCCCTGTGTCTGATTGTTTTGGCATGCAATTCCTTATAGCAGTGATCGTTAACCTTTTTGCTAACGCTTGCCAGGAGGGGAAGGCGGGGGGATCATGCATGTGCATGCCCACACCCATAATTCTATGTACCCTGCCCCCATGCATGCACACACGACTCTCCCCTCCCCCCCGCTCCTGACACACGATGGCCTGGTAGGCCAGTTTTTCTCTCTCAGCTGGCTCCAGAGCCTCTCTATGAGTTTGGGGTGGTGGTGGTGGAAAATGGCCTTCCCCATCCCCCACAAATGGCCTGTTTACCAACTTCTGGTTGGACAGGAAGTGACTTTTTTTGCTGTCCCCAGCCTCCAGAGAGGCTCTGGAGGACTCCTAGAGAGGCTCTGGAGGCTGGGGACAGCAAAAAAGTCACTTCCTGTCTAAGTTGGTAAATGGGCCATTTCTGGCCTCCAGAGGGCCTCGGGGTGGGTGGAAAGGCAGTTTTTGCCCCACCCCACCCCCAGACTCATAGAAAGGCAGGGATGAAATGCTCCTGGTTCAGACCGGCTCGCCTGATTCAATAGCGATGGCGGCTAGTGGTTCAGAGAACCGGTAGCAAAAATCCCTGCCCTCACCCCTGCCCCAGCTGAGTCGTGTCATCATTAGAGGTTTGGTTTTTTTTTACTTTTAAAAACATCTTTTCTTTAGCCAAATAAAGGCTTTTAAAAGTAAAAAAAAAGCCTTTGATGATCGCGCGGCTCAGCTGGGATCATCAGAACCCTTTAAAAGTTTTTTTTTAACAACCTCTTTGGCCGAAGAGATTGTAAAAAGGCTCTTCTGGTGATTCCAGCTGAGTTGCCTGATCACCAGAACCTTTAAAAAACATGTTTTCTACAAGCTCTTCGGCCGAAGAGGTTGTTAAAACAATCCTTTTAAGAGATTCTGGGCTGCGATCAGGCAACTTCAGCTGGGATCATCAGAGGAGCTTTTAAAATCTTTTTATTTATTTTTGTCACAACAATATATGTAAGTATCATACAAAAAGATTATATAGTATATAAACATATATATATTAGGAGGTATAAGCATATATATATATATATATAGGAAGAAGAAAAGAAAAACAATAGTTGCAGGTGACGCAGCACAGAGAGATTTCCTCTGGCGATCCCAGATGAGTTGCCTGATCATCGCAGGCTTTTAAAATCATTTTTTAACAACCTCTTACAACAGCCCCCGCCCATGCCCGCCAAATGCCCCATCCCCACTTACTAATTACTGTTCCTTTCGGGCTCGCTCTGCCTTGCTTTGGCTGCTGCAATCAGTTGCATCAGCTAACAATTGAATCTGCCTGCCTGTAATCCATTTCCTCGGTGAGCAATTCAATCTGCCTGCCTCCAATTGGGTAAGTAAATGGGGGGGAGCTTTAAAAAATAGTTAATTGTTTTTTTTTTAAGGAGTTGGATTTTTTTTAGACAGCAATTTAAAGTTAAGGAAGTTTTAAATTTAGCTGCTTTTATCTAAAACAGGGGTCTCCAACCTGAGTTTGGGAGTTGAAGTCCACAAATATTAAAGTTACTAAGGTTGGAGACCCCTGATCTAAAAAATATAAATATAAATAAAATAAAATTATAAAATAAAATATTTGTGCAGCTTTCTGAGATTTGGTGTGTTTCTGTAGTGTTTCACTCTAACTACACAAACACACAAAATCTCACAAAGCTGTATGTGGCATTTTGTGTGTGTGTGTGAGTGAGTCAGTTGTGTTGTGTTGTGTTGTGTTGTGTGTGTGTAAAGTGTGAAAGTTGGTTTTTGAGCTTTTTGTGGCTGTGTGAGGTTCCTGCTTGTTGCAGGGGCCATTTTGGGTGAGGTGCAGCTGCTTTTACATTGTGTGTGAGTCAGTTGTGTTGTGTTGTGTGTATGTAAAGTGTGAAAGTTGGTTTTTGGTACCTCTTATTGTTTTGTATACTTTGTTTATTATTTTTATTATTTATTGTTATTGGCCACGCCCACCCAGCCCACCAAGCCACGTCCACCAATTAAGCCACGCCCACAGAACCAGTAGGGAAAATTTTTAGATTTCACCCCTGCTCTGGTGAAGGGTTTGTGAAGAGCTAACATTTTGTTGTTCATCATGTATGCATTTTGGAATGCGGGTAGCGCTCTTATCTTGGATGGCAAACCTCATTTAAGCAGCGTTCCCAGCATATACAAGAATACAGGATGAAACAAAGTTACAGCCCTGAAACACTGTTGCATTTGCTTTCTAGCATGAACACGTATTCTCACGAAAAACCAATGATGTAATTACTAACCAATTATTGTGCCTTGGAGACCAATTAACCAATAATGAAGTAACACGTATGTTAGGTGAGAAATGAGAAACTGAGAAACTATATAAACTTTGTCTGATGCTCAATAAACTGCTGTTGATTGTGGACATTGTTTGCTGTAAAGTCTTATCAATCATCTTCAGCCTTCGGGCCCATCTCCAGAGAGCCAGGTGAGAGAGAAAAACAGGCCTTCCCCACCACCACCCAGAACCTCTGGAGGCAGGAAACAGTTTGTTTCCCTACTTCTGGTGGGCCCAAAAATTAGCTGGCCGGTGTGCACATGCACACCAGAGCTGAGCTTGCGTGCCCATTGATATGGCTACGCGTGCCACACGTGCCATAGGTTTGCCATCACGGCCCTATAGCGTTGTCCTGAGAGAAGGAATTGAAACAGTTTATGTTCAGGATGTGAGGGGTCTGTAGATATTTTCTCAGCCCTCTTTCTGCCTCATGCAGTATACAGAACTCAATGGAAGGTAGGCTGGTTGCAATTATTTTTTCTACAGTCCTAATTATCCATTGAAGTCTATAACTGCTCTATTTGGTTGCTGTACTAAACCAGACAGTTATAGAAGTACCAGTTACAAACTTAATAATTCTTCTGTAAAACTGTATCAACAGCTCCTGGGGCAGTCTTGAATGGAACAATTAACCAAGAGTGGTACTGTAGATTTATTTAGTTAGTTAGTTTGTCAAACATGTACAAGATAATAGGTACAAATAAATGGGGACAGTAGGACAGGGACAGTAGGCACACTGGTGCGCTTATGTATGCCCCCTTATAGACCTCTTAGGAATGGAATGAGGTCCACGGTAGACAGTTTAGGGTTACAGTTATGGGGGTTTGAGGATATAACAACAGAGTCAGGTAGTGCATTCCAGGCATTGACCACTCTGTTGCTGAAGTCATATTTTCTGCAATTGAGTTTGGAGCGGTTAACATTAAGCTTAAACCTATTGTGTGCTCATGTATTGCTGCAATTGAAGCTGAATTATGATGAGGATGTACCAGGAAAACCCCTGCATTTCAGACAATTTAAAGACACTAAGGCAAATCGGGCAGGTCTGTGTGTAAGACGGATGACTGTACATTTAGACTTTTCTATCCTGAATGGTTCCACTTGGGGTGACTGTAATGTATCTTTAAATATTTTGGCGGGAAACAAGCACGTTGCTGATTGGTTGAAGCCGCCGGTTAAACAGTATATAAGGAGAGGTTTTTCCCCAGCCTGGTTGCTGGGTTCACCATATAGTAAAGAGCTGTTGTCACTACCCTGGTCTCCTGCCTCGTTATTGCCCGAATCTAACACTGGCGACGAGGATGGGATTTCGAGGTTAAGAGCACCAGGAACGAGCTGAACACACGAAAGAACCGAACCCAGCAAAGCTCAGGGCAGAATCACAGCGATGGCCAGCTACACTCCGCCCGCGCCGTTTGACCCATCCAGGGAGAAATGGGGAACGTACATGACCCGTTTCGAGAGCTTCCTGGAGGCAAATGAGCTGCAAGGAGTTCCAGACAACCGCAAAAGGGCATATTTCCTGAGCCACTGCGGTCCCGAGGTCATCGACATCGCGAAGCCCTGGCAGAGCCAACGCCGTACAATCGGTATCGTGGCAAACTCTGCAAAATCTTCTAAAGAACCATTTCGCGCCAACACCGCCCAAATATACGGCGCTTTGAATTTGGAGAGCGAGACAGCAAGAGGGCGAATCCATCAGCGAGTACATGGCCGCCCTGAGAAAGCCTCCAAAGACTGTGGGTACGAGATTTGGACGAGGAGCTGTTAGAGCAACTCATCCGTGGGGTCAGAGACATGCGCTTATGGAGGCGGCTGCTATCAAAAAGCACCCATCGCTGGCAAACGCCTGGACGAAGCCAGAGCTCATGAGATGTCCACCCAAGCGGCGGAAACCCTACAAAGCCACTCACGCCAACGGCGAGTGCAAAAGAAACCCCGTGCACAACGAAGAAATCCAGACCGAATCAGACGGCGAGGATGAGGAGGGAGTTTGCCTCACCGAGAAGGGGCAAAGAAGACCGGATGAATGCGGAAGTTGCGGTGGGCAACACCAGCGTCAACGATGCAAGTTCAAGGACGCTACATGTCGGCGGTGCGAGAAGAAGGGGCACCCGGCTCAAGTCTGTCGGGCACCCCAACCTTCCCGCCGAAAATTCAAATACACCAATCAGAGCGCAGGATCGGCAAGGCGACCCGCGATTGGTCAAAACAGAAAGGGCGCGAATTCAAATAGAATGACCGTGATAATAGGCCGCAGCAACCCGCCGAGAAGAAAATCTTCACCAGACCAAAATAGAAGGAGTGCCGTGCCGACTAGAAGTGGACACAGGGTCAGCGATCACAATCATGTCCTGGGACACTTTTGCAAAGCTTTGCCGAAACGCCAAACGCAAACTGCAAACACACCGGCTACGAGTGCACGACTACCAAGGGAATCGCATCCCTGTTCGAGGGACCACCTCCGTCCGCGTCGAGTACGGACCACACAAGAAGACCCTGCCCATCATGATAGTCGAAGGGACCCTGCCAAGTCTGTTGGGACTAGACTGGTTCCGCATTGGGCATGGGAGTGACTGGCATCTACAGAAGTGACTGTAACCTAAAAGACACACTCATGAACGAGTTCAAGATGTCTTCAAGGACTGCCTGGGCAAGTACAAGGGGACCCCTATTTCCTTCAACTTAGACCCCAGGTAGCCCCATTAGGTTAAGGCAAGGAGAGTCCTTTGCGCTTAAGCCTAAGATTGACAAGGAGATAGACAAGCTCATAAATCAGGGGATTCTGGTGCCAGTCGATCACGCAAAGTGGGAGACGCCAATCGTCACCCCAGTGAAACCAGATGGGTCAGTTAGAATCTGCGCTGACTACAAGGCGACGTTAAACAAAGCCTTACAGAAAAGCGCTTACCGGTTCCCGTGGTGCAACACTTGCTGCACTCGTTGGGGCAAGGGCAAGTCTTGCAAAGTTAGACTTGGCTCAAGCCTATCAACAACTGCCCGAGACGCCAACACAGCCAAGCCCAAACGATTGTAACTCACAGAGGTGCTTTCAAGTGTACCCGATTACAATTTGGGGTGAGTGTGGCACCGGGCTATTCAAAATTTAATGGAGCGACTTCTGCAAGGGCTCCCAGGGTAGTCCCTATTTCGATGATGTATTGATATCAGCGAAAATTTAGAGGAATTGGGGAGCGCTTGAGAAAAGTTCTGGGCATTTTCCGTCAGCCGGTCTAAAGGTTAAAGTGAACAAATGCCAGATAGGGTAGAATCAGTAGAGTTCTTGGGCTACAGAATAGACAAGAAGAATTCACCCCACTGAAAGCAAGGTCAAGGCAATAAGAAAGGCTCCAGCGCCCAAAACAAAACAGAGCTACAGGCATTCCTGGGGCTAGTGAATTTTACGGTCTTTTAAAAACAAGGCAACCGTTGCTGAGCCGCTGCATAAGCTTCTGGGAAAGAATACTGTTTGGTCTTGGGGAAAGTCGGAAGCTAGGGCTTTGAGCAGTAAAAACCTACTCGGCGATAGCTTACTGATCCAGTATCATAGCTCATTGCCATTATTATTGGTTTGCGATGCCTCCCTTACGGGGTGGGGCTGTGCTCAGCCACAGACTTCAAACGGCACAGAAGCCCCAATAGCCTTCTACTCCAGAACGATGTCCTCGACAGAGAGGAACTATAGCCAGTTGGATAAGGAAGCGCTAGCCATTGTGTCAGGGGTAAAAAGTTTCACGAATACGCTGGAGAGACTTTGAAATTGTTACAGACCATAGACCTCTGTTAGGATACTGGCTGGCGACCGCCCAACGCCTGTGGCACTTTCGCCACGATTGACCCGATGGACTATCTTCTTAGCCGCTTATTCCTACAAGCTGCAGCATCGACCGGAAAAGAGTTGGGGCATGCGGACGCTTAAGCAGATGCCCACTACCAGGGGCGATCGAAGACCCCACCCGGGACGCCCATCCTGCTAATTGACTCTCTGGACTCTGGCCCAGTCACATCTAAGGAGGTGGCTCGGGCATCATACCGACATTATTTTGAGAACTGTACTGGTTGGGTACAAGAGGGTGGTCATGCGCCCGGGCGAGCGCTTAAAGAATTTGTAAAAACGTGGGAACTTTCGGCTCAAGGGGTGCCTGCTATGGGGGATGAGTGGTGATCCCAGAGAAATTAAGAAAAGGGTGTTGGATCTCCTGCACGAGGGTCACCCAGGGATCGTTAGGATGAAGGGTCTAGCGAGAAGCTATGTGTGGTGGCCCTTAATGGACTCAAATTGCTGAAAGGGTAGGGAAATGCCAGGCCTGCCAGGAGTCCAGACCTCTACCCCAACGGCCCCGGTTCGAATGGAAAGACCCCAAGGGCCCTGGTCAAGAATCCACATTGATTTTGCCGCCCTTCCACGGCCAAACCTTCCTGGTAGTAGTTGATGCCTACTCCAAATGGCTGGAAATCATTCTCATGAGATCCATGACAGCCGAGGCCGTGATCTCAGTCCCACGGCACCTATTTGCAACACGGGTTGCCGGACACATTGGTTTCCGATAACGCCCGCAATTCCACGGCAACACAGTTTGAGGAATACTTGGCAGAAGAGGGCATCCGCCATGCCCTCTCGCGCCTTTCCACCCTGCGACGAATGGCCTTGCAGAGCGTCGTCCAAGCGCAAAAGAGGCATTATCCAGACTCAAGCCAGGCGACTGGCAATCAAAATAGATATTTCCTAGCCGTCCAACACCGAACCCCCTGTGCCACCACCGGCAGAAGCCCTGCCGAATTACTAATGGGCCGAAAACTCAGGTGCCCACTAGACCGCTTAAATCCCAACTATACACCGGAGGGATACAAGGGGGGACTCGAAAAGACAAGAGGAATGGATATAGGCGACCGGTATGGGCACACAACTATGGTGAGGCCCGACCTGGGTAGCAGGAAAATTTAAACATAACAGGCCCCAAATCATACTTGGTAGAGTTAGATGGCCGAGTATGGAGGCGACATATAGATCAATTGAGGAAACGGTTAGCCGGACAACCCGAGTCAGACGAAACAGGCCCTGACTATTCTATGTTTGAACCAACAGCTGACTCAGACCCGGGAAAATCGCAGGACTTAACTGAATTCCCGGAGGTCCAGCGACGCCCACAGGTTCCTGTAGAAAACAGCAGGGACAACTCGGAAAATAATCCAGGGCCGGATGGCCTAGAGGAGGAGCCGAGAGGAGCAAACAGCCCCTCCGGCCAACTCAACCCGCTCCCAGAGACTGTACTGCGCAGGTCCGAAAGAGTCAGGAGACGCCCAGTCTATTTACGTGATTACGTTGAAAAGTAATATGTAAATAAATGTAAATATATAGGTAAAGTGTTTTCTGGGAGGGAAGGAGTGTAATGTATCTTTAAATATTTTTGCGGGAAACAAGCACGTTGCTGATTGGTTGAAGCCGCCGGTTAAACAGTATATAAGGAGAGGTTTTTCCCCAGCCTGGTTGCTGGGTTCACCATATAGTAAAGAGCTGTTGTCACTACCCTGGTCTCCTGCCTCGTTATTGCCCGAATCTAACAGTGACTACTCAGCAGACTATACTTATCGGGGAGCAGGAAGAAAATCCACAGTTGATTACTGGATAATATCATACGACCTTCTGAAGTTCTTGCAGAAGATGAGGTAGACTCGCATCTGAAAGCGATCACGATTCACTTATCATTACTCTTACATTACACCAGAAATTACTAAGGGCTGGCTCAATCTACCTACCCAGGTTAGAGAGCCAAAATACCCAGGTAAAAATTAAATGGACAGAGAAAAATGCAAAGGAAGTTACTAAATGGATGTTAGTTCCAGAAACCATAGAATTACATACATCTCTACTAAGAAATAAGTTTGAAGAACCATACTTAGAGGAGTTTGAAACTTTAATCTCAAATTTGAAATCGTTTCTCACTAACAGAATACTAGCTCACTCCAAAAAGCTGGTTTTAAAGAACAAAAAATGGTTTGATAGAATTGTGTGCAATTAAAAAGGATATATAATAAGGAATATAGAAAAAGTAAAAATGACCCTTCTGAGGATCACACTCACTTCTTAAAACAGTTGAAGGCACAATATAAGACACTCCTAAAAGAAAAGAAAAGTGAGACTTTGAAGGAGTCTTGGCAGAGATTAATTATATCAGTCAGGACAAAAAATACATTCCTTGGAAATCCCCCCTATCCCCAACTAATTAGGTACCGATTCAGGCCTGGGAAGAATATTTTAGACAGTTATATAGACCCCAACTATGTAACTAAGGAGACTTACTGACCCTCTGTTACACCAGAAGAGATATCCCGGTTGATCGGAGCCCTTAAGGTTAATAAGGCACCTGGTGCTAAAAATGTCCTCCCAAAAATAATCAAAAATAACACCAGTTAGTGGGCCCCACTTTTAGCATCTTTGTTTACATAGATAAAATGGGCTGTATGCCAAGAGATTGGGGATTAGGAATTATTATACCAATCTATAAAAAGTGTAATAGAAATGGAACTCAGGTAAACCAATTGAAATTATATTATATTGTGAAGATTAACTTAGTTTAAAAAGCAATGGAAAAATTTATTTATTTATTTATTTATTTATTTATTTATTTATTTATTTTGTCACAACAATATATATAAGCATCGTACAAAAAAGTTATATAATATATAAACATATATATGAGTAAATATTAGGAGGCATAAGCATATATATATATACAGGAAGAAGAAAAGAAAAACAATAGGACAAGAACGGTAGGCACGTTTGTGTGCTTATGCACGCCCCTTATGGTCCTCTTAGGAATGAGGTGAGGTCAATAGTAGAAAGTTTTTGGTTAAAGTTTTTAGGATTATGGGAAGAGACCACAGAGTCAGATAAAGTGTTCCAAGCACTAATGATTCTGTTACAGAAGTCATATTTTCTGCAATCTAGATTAAAGCGGTTAACATTAAGTTTAAATTCTCTGTGTTGATAGGCTAAGCCATTTGACAGCCGGTATAAAAGAGCTGTCAATGGAGAATGAGTGAGTTTTTGTTAGCTTGTATTTGTAACTGTTGTTAGCAATGTTAAGATTAATAAAGTAATTTACCTGCTATCCAGAGTCCTACACCTTGCCGGCACCTGAACCCACAATACAACAATCCCTATCTTCAAAAAGGGAGACCCCAGCCTAATTGAAAATTACAGACCTATCTCTTAATGCTGCATCACCTGCAAAGTAATGGAATCAATCATCAACCAATCCATTACCCTTCACCTAGAAACAAACAACCTACTCTCTAATAAACAATTTGGTTTCAGGAAAAAATTATCCTGTAATCTACAACTTCTTCACTGCAAAAACTTATGGACTACAAATCTTGGTCAGGGCAAAGCAATAGATGCAATTTACATAGATTTCTGTAAAGCTTTTGACTCAGTGGTACATGATAAACTACTTCTAAAAGTAAAATCCTACAGCATCTCCAGACCCCTCCATAATTGGATAACCGCGTTCCTGTCAAACGGACAACAAGTGGTCAAAATAGGAAGCGCCCTATCAAATCCTGCACCTGTTAATAGCGGTGTCCCCCAAGGCAGTGTTCTAGGACCAACACTCTTCATACTATAAATAAATGACCTTTGTGATCATATTATAAGCAACTGTGTTCTCTTCGCTGCTGATGTTAAACTGCTATCCTTCAAAAAGACCTTGACTTTGTGTCGGAATGGTCAAAAAATTGGCAACTCCAAATCTCAACCAACAAATGCTCTGTCCTACACATTGGGAAAAAGAATCAGAACACAAAATACAAGCTAGGTTTTTTACCTAGATTTTTATTCCTCTTTCAGATGATACCAATAATTAAGAAAGAGAAAAATCTGGAGGAATGGCAGACGGGAATTAATAAATTTATATGAGAAGGTAAAAAAGCGAGGGTTAAAATGGAAATAATTCAAGATTCTCGGGAAAGGGAATCTAGGGAATCTAAGGGAAACCCGCCCTTATTGACAAACGAGTCCCTAACACGAGGAATGACACCAGAACCACACTCATGAGGTCCACACAGGATGTCACCACCACACATCCACCCAGAAAGCAGACCCAAACCCACACTGATCAGGAAGCACGACCAAGGACCAGAAGCCAGACCGCAGCTGCAACATTAGCCATTTCAAACCCCTCCAATCAGCAGACAGACACCCACTATGAAGATGTAGCACGACCACAAACACGAAGCCAAACAACAGCAATGCAGCTCACCAGCTAAAATCCCCCTGCAACTCAGACTAATCTGAGCACAACCAAACCCCCACCCAAACAGGACACACCCCCAGCCAATCAGAGTACAAAAAAACCTCCATCCAATCAGAGCACAGCCAAGCTCCTACCCAATCAGTTCAAACCCCCACTAGCAGTTAAAAAGGAAGAAACAGCTGCAATCACACATTGCTCCCAGAAGCACGAAGCTGAAGCCTGAAGATGACGAATGAGACTTTGTCGAAACATCACCAAGACACTTCTAATTTTACACGGGAGAAAACCCAAACAACCAAAGACCTACATACAAACACCCGTGAAAACCTCAGAAAACAAATATATTTATATTTATATATATATATATTATATATATATATATATATAAATATATATATATATATATATATATATATATATATATATATATATATATATATATATATATATATATATATATATATATATATATATGAAGAAGAAAAGAAAAACAATAGGACAGGAACGGTAGGCACGTTTGTGCGCTTAAGCACGCCCCTTATGGTCCTCTTAGGAATGGGGTGAGGTCAATAGTAGAAAGTTTTAGGATAAAGCTTTTAGGATTATGGAAAGAGACCACAGGGTCAGGTAAAGTATTCCAAACACTGATGATTCTTTTAAAGAAGTCATATTTTCTGCAATCTAGATTAAAGCGGTTGACATTAAGTTTAAATCTATTGGTTGCTTTTGTATTATTGCAATTAAAGCTGAAGTAGTCTTTAACAGGAAGAACATTACAATAGATGATTCTATGAGTTAAACTTAGGTCTTGTCGAAGGCGACGGAGTTCCAAGTTTTCTAAGCCCAGGATTTCAAGTCTAGTGGGATAAGGTATTTTGTTGTTTACAGAGGAATGGAGAACTCTTCTTGTAAAATATTTCTGGACACGTTCAATTGTATTGATGTCAGAGATATGGTGAGGGTTCCAAACAGGTGAGCTGTATTCTAGAATTGGTCTAGCAAATGTTTTATATGCTCTGGTTAGTAGTGTAGTGTTTTTGGAAAACAAGCTACACAAGATTAGGTTTACAACTCTTAGAGCCTTTTTTGCTATGTAGTTGCAGTGGGCTTTGGCACTTAGATCATTTGACATGAAAACTCCAAGGTCTTTAACAGGATGGGGCTCATCTGTAAGGTAATGTCCATCAAGTATGTACTTAGTGTTTGGGTTCTTTTTTCCTATCTGTAAGACTGAGCATTTGCTGGTTGAGATTTGGAGTTGCCAAGTTTTAGACCAAGCGGTTAGATGATCAAGTTCTTTTTGAATGATAGATGTATTGTCAGTGGTGTTAAATAGTTTGACATTGTCAGCAAAGAGAACACAATTACTTGAGATATGGTCACAAAGATCATTTATGTATAGTATGAAGAGTGTTGGTCCAAGGACGCTGCCTTGAGGAACGCCACTCTTGACAGGATCAGCACACATTTCAGGGGTGGCAAACATGCAGGTGAACTGGCTCAGCCAGACTTCAGTCAACCACAGAAAGTGGCGCCTGCACCCAGTCATGTTTCAGGAACTGTCAACTCACTTTGGCACTCTGATAGTAGACCTGTTTGCCACCCAGACAAATTACCAGACAGCCACCATGCAGGCGTCATGCTGGCCTTCCACCTGCCGCATCTACAATGCCACTTGGTGGGCTTTTAGCTTCTGGTGCGCCTGGAAGAACCAGGCTCCCACCGAGGCTTCCATGCTACTGGACTTGGAATTCCTGCAAGATGGCTTGGAGAAAGGATTGGTGCCAACCATTCTCCAGAGACAGGTAGCTGCCCTTTCATCTGTTTTATCATGTGGGTCCATGAGTTCCCTGTCCAGGCTCCCTCTCATTCGACAATTCCTCAAGGGGGCTACTAATCTCAGGCCTCCCATGTTGCACCATTTCCCCACGTGGGACCTTACAAAGTTGTTATCCACCCTAACCCGCAGCCCCTTCGAACCCTTGCCGGAGGTCAACCTTTGATTCCTCTCATACAAAGTCACGTTCCTGATTGCCAATACATTGGCTCAGCAGATTTCTGAGCTGGTGACCTTCTCGATCAGGCCTGACCTCTGCATCTTCCACCCAGACAGGGTAGTCTTATGTTTGGACCCTACATTCATTCCTAAAATCAATACGACATTCCATCGGTCCCAAGAATTGGTCCTTCCCAATTTCTGCCTCAACCCTTTCCACCAATTGGAACATACCCTAGATGCCCGGAAGGCTCTCCATATCTACCTGAAGAGGACCTCTGGAGGACGGAATCCCTCTTTGTGTTTTTCCAGCCATATACCCTTGGTCATTGAGTTACGTCAGCCACTTTGGGGTGCTGGATTAGAGCAGCGATTGCTAAAGCCTACAATGCACAGGTCTTACCCACCCCTAGATGCATCATGGTTCACTCGACCAGGAGTGCGGCCGTCTCACCCACATGGACTACACAGGCCTCCTTGGGCCTGCCATGGTCTGCCATGCCACCACCTGGTCTTCCCCGTCTCCCTTTATCCACGATTACAAATTAGATGTTTATGCTTCGGTGGAGGTGGCCTTTGGCCGCCAGGTTCTCCAAAGGATTCACATAAGGTTGAGCATGCCGGACTGGTCGGGTCCCTCCCATTAGAACACATTGCTTTGGTATTTCCCATTCCAGACTTCAGGTCCTGCCTTTCTGGAGAATGGGCATTGCCTTACCTGAACATCCTTTCTCATAAAGCAGGGACCTGCAGTCAGCCCTGCCCTGGTTCCTCCCAGTTCGAGCCTTGGGGGAGGGGAGTAACGTTGTTACAGCTCAGCACATCGGTCTGCCACTCATCCTCGTCAGAAAGCTGGGAGGCAAGAGGAAGAGAAGGAGCTTATCATCTTGCAGACTCAGTTCTATCGGATCAGGAGCTAACCCATTCCTACTGCAGGTCCCTGCTTTATGAGAAAGGGCGTTCAGGTGGTGGGGGTGTCATGTGACTTAGTGGATGTGGGGGTGAGTGACATTGAGTTGGCCATTGCTCACTCAGTCACAGGACCACCCCCCACCAAGCACGCCCACAGAACTGGTAGGGAAAAATTTGAATGTCACCACTGGGCAATGAGTCTGTGTATGGGGATATAAGCTGACTTTCATGCTTTGTTCTGTGTTCACCTTTGTTGCACCTGTATTTGCAAATACCATTTGCAAATGAACTACTTTGCTTTCAAGTTGTTGCCTCTGGTAGTTCCATATGTGAACATGTACTGTTTATAACAACTATAATGTCAATCTCTATATCCATGATTTTTTTTGTTTGTTAAAAATTGAAAATTTCTAAAAAAATATTTTTCCTTTGCAAAATGTCAGTTTACAATAGTTTATAAAAGTTCTTGACCCCTAGGGCTTCCGGTTTGGCACCATAGGTGATGGCGGCGATCTTTACGAACACCAACCTCTGGATTATGTGGAATCGCTAGGACAGCTTAAATCTGCCATCCAGCGGTTCGAAAAACCTCCTCTTCAGGAGAAGAAGAGGAGATGAGCTGCAGGGTAGAGGTAGAAGTTCCCTAAAACCCCTGAGAAAAAAGGGTTAAGTTCCCTCCAGCAACCCGAAGTGCTCCAGATCCGAGGATTTTTCTGCCTTGGCGGATTCAATCACCATGACCAAACTCCGAGATCTATTTCGGACAATAAAGGATTATACCGGACAGAACGAAAGTGGGAGAACTTCATGCAAGTAGCTAAGCCAATTCCCCGTTACTTTGTATCAAGCTTGAAAATAGCAAGAAAATATTGGCGAGTTGTTAACAAGTTAACGAGTGGAAAGCGAAAGTGACAGAATTTTTTCTGCTTGCTGTCTGCCACTGGTAAATTGCATGTTGTTTGCTACTTTTACTTCTTGCTGCCTGCTGATAGAATCTATGGGAGATTTTTAAATATTGCTATAAAAGACTGCGTTTTCAGGAGGTTAAGAAGATTTAAAGTGAATATTGGAAAATAAATAAATAAATAAATAATTTTATAGAAGATGGTAGCCAAACAATTGAAGTCTACTGTAACAAAGAGCTCTGGAATTTCTTCAGCTGGCGCCTCTCCAGCCCATACAGCAGATACTAAAACATTGAATTTGGAGATGTTACACGGTAACTTGAAGGATTTTATACAAGAAAAAGTTAAAGTAATAACTGATGAGATGTCTGAAATGAAAGAGCAGATGTTAGAAATTCAAGTGGGGAATAAAGAAGCTAAAGAAGGATTTGTGATTGCAGTACAAAGTTTGGCAACAAATGTGATTTTATTAGAAGAGGAAGTTGAAGAAATCAAGCAATTTAATTCAAAATTAGAAAATAAAATGGATGAATTTCAAAGTAAAATGGAAAAAACAGATGATGAAATAGTTTTGATACAATATAGGAATATGGAATTTGCTTTAAGAATCCACAGCTTAAAGGAAAATACACAAGAGAACTTAAGGGAAATTTTTTCTGAAGCATTTGCTGAGATATTAGCAGCCCGTCCAGCAGATGTGGCTTATCAAATTGACAAAATATATCGTGTGAATTCTTGGATAGCAAGGCAAAAAAAGTTGCCAAGGGATGTTGTTATTTATTTTACAACTAGAACAGTGAGAAATCAGATTCTGCAAGCTTCATATAAGGGGGAGAAGATTCAGGTTGCTGGTCAAGATATCTTAATATTAAAGGAAATTCCACCAAAAATGTTAAGGGCTAGGAAGAAATTTGCCTCCCTGGTGAATGTACTTAAAAAACGTCAGATTGAATATAGATGGGATATTCCAATTGGTATAATAGTATATTATGCAGGGAAAGCACATTGTCTCAATTCAGTTGGAAAAGCAAGAGAATTTTATGTTGAGGCATTAAAAGCTGGAAGTCTTCCCCCATTGGAAGCTAGAAGAAGGGAGGGTGAAGTGAAGGAAAGAGAAGTGAAGCAGGTACAAGAACAGATTGTGATGGAAGAAGATTTATTACAAGTGTTAGAAATACCTATGACGGGTTCAGATCCAAAGGAACAAAGGCTGACAAGAGCTGCTGCTAAACGCAAGGAACAAGATGTAAAAGCACAACAACAATCGGCAACTACTACAACGGAAAGAGTGGGAGGAGCAAGGCCTAAAGCAAAATGTGATCTGAGGCTGCTGTTCCAAAAGTTTCCTTTTGCCGATAATGGAAATTAAATTATTTTCTTGGAATGTTAACGGTTTGAATTCACCACATAAAAGAATGAAAGTATTTCATTATCTGAAACAATTTAAAAATGACATTACTTGTTTACAAGAAACACATATTAGATCTTTAGACCAGAAATATTTGATAAATTCAAAACTGGGAGTACATTTTGTTGCCTCCGCTTTGGAAATAAAGAATGGTTTAGTCATATATATAAAGAAGGATATATCAGCAAAATTAATTGAGGTGGATAATCAAGGAAGATATATTGCTATTGAACTTTTGTTGGAGGGAAAGAAGACATTATTAATAGGAGTTTATGCTCCGAATCAACAACAAGAAAATTTTTCAAGTTTTTACATAAAAGAATAGTATTTTGGAATTATAAATCATATATATTAATGGGTGATTGGAATGGTTTGTTGGATACTCGAAAAGACAAAAAAAGTTTAAGGAAGTTTTCAAGCTGGGTGAAATTACCAAAGGCTTTTTTTGAAATGATGGAGGACTTGGAATTAAGAGATATTTGGAGAGAACATAATACAGAAGAGAGGGATTTTACCTTCTTTTCTGATAGGCATCAATCGTTTTCGAGGATTGATTTTATTTTGATTTCTAATGATTTGTATTCTAGAGTGAAGAAGACGAAGATTTGTTCAAGAACTCTATCTGATCATAGTCCAGTTTTGATTGAATTTGATCGGGAAAAGGAGGCTAGGAGATCATGGAGATCATATTTAAACAAATGAGAATTTGTTTAAATATGAACAAAATGTAAATGAATGTAAAAAGCAAATGAAAGAATTTTTTATTATGAATATGAAAAAAGAGACATCTATAGAGATGATTTGGGACGCTAGTAAAGCTTATATGAGAGGAACTCTTATACAAATGAATATTAAATATAGAAACAGATTGCAGAAAAAGAAAAAGGAATTGGAAGAGAAAATTAAAAAGAAAGAGCAGTTATTGATAAATAGCCCAGGAAATAGTAAAATAAAAGAATCAATAAATATATTAAGAGGTCAGTTTAACATGTTGATGGCAGATCAAGTAGCAATTAATTTACAATATGTAAAACATAATACATTCAATAATGCTAACAAGCCAGGAAGATGGCTTGCCTATTTAATAAGGAAAAAACAGAAATCACGAATGATTGATAAAATAGAATATAGGGGCAAAGAAGTGTATCAAAAGAATTTGATTAAAAAAGTGTTTTTAGAATATTATACAAAGTTATATACTAGGGATATGATTGATGATACAGAGATAGAAAGATATTTACAATAACAAGATATTTGTGAGCTTACAGAAAATCAAAGGGAAGAATTGAATCAATTAATTACTTCAGAGGAAATTATGTTAGCAAATAAGCAGCTTAAAGTTGGTAAAGCACCAGGTACAGATGGTTTAACAGCTGTTTATTATAAAAATTTACAAAATGAGATGGTTGAACCATTTAAAGAGCTATTTAATAAAATTCAAATGAGAGGGGATGTTCTCCCTTCATGGAGGACAGCTTTTATTTCGTTAATACCGAAGGAAGATCAAGATGGTATTAAAGCAGAGAATTATAGGCCAATATCACTTTTAAACACTGATTACAAGATATTTGCCAAGATACTTGCTAATAGATTAATGCCAGTGATGAATCAAATAATTCATAATGATCAATCAGGATTTATTAAGAGTAGGCAGATGAGATATAATGTGAGGCAAATTGTAAATTTACTTGAATATTTGGAACGAAATAACCAAGTCTCAGCGGCACTCTTTTTTCCGGACGCTGAAAAAGCTTTTGATAGATTGGATTGGCAGTTTTTGTTTAAAGTAATAGAAAAAATGCAATTTGGGGATTATTTTATCCATGCAATTAAAGCAATATATCTGAAACAAACAGCACAAATAATAGTAAATTGTGGGTTAACATTAACTTTTAAAATTGGGAAAGGGACGAGACAGGGATGCCCCTTGTCTCCATTACTTTTTATTTTAACTTCAGAAATTCTTTTGAATAAAATACGTGGTTCAGATCGAATAAAGGGAATTAGAATTAAACATCAAGATTATAGATTAAGAGCCTTTGCAGATGACTTGGTTGTTACTGTATCTCAACCAATATATTCAGCTACTGGTTTAAAAGAAATAATTGATCAGTATGGTAAAGTATCTGGATTTAAGGTGAATCAGCAAAAGACAAAGATGATAACTGAAAATATGAATATACAACAAAAAGAAGAGTTAGAAAGATCTACAGGTTCTTTATAAATAGTTAAAAAGGTTAAATATTTAGGAATATATATTACAGCTTCAAATGTGAAATTATACAAAAATAATTATGAGGTATTGTGGCAGAAGGTATGGAAAGAAATGGAGAATTGGAAGAAGTTACAACTATCCTTGCTGGGAAGAATAGCAGCTATAAAAATGAATGTTTTGCCCATGTTTCTATTTTTGTTTCAAATGATACTGGTACTTAAAAACCATATCAAATTACAGGAATGGCAAAAGGGGTTAATAATTTTGTATGGATGGGCAAAAAACCAAGAATAAACTTAATAATAATGCAAGACACAAGGGAAAGGGGGGGGTCTTAAAATGCCTAATTTAAAATTGTATTATGAAGCTGTTGTCTTATCATTAATTACTGATTGGATTAATTTAACTGAGGAAAGAGTTTTGAATATAGAAGGTTATGGTTTGTTATACGGGTGGCATGCCTATTTATTATATGATAAGAAAGCTGACAAGATATTTAAAAATAATATAATTAGAAATGCATTATTGAGGGTGTGGAGGAAATATCAATATAAATTAGATGGAAAGATACCAATATGGGCAATCCCAAGACACATGATAGAAAATATAAATATATATCAAAAGATGGAGGTAGTTACTTATAAAGAACTTCTTTGTATTGAAAAGGGGGAATTACAATTAAAATCCAGAGAAAAGATGGGGGAAGAAGGAAAAAATTATACATGGTTTCAATATGGACAATTACAAGAAGAATGGAAATTAGATCAAAAAATAGGTATTAGGCAAACTGAGGATAATTTGTTAAAACAAATGAGAGATCAAGGTCAACAGCATATTAAGAGGTTGTATAATGTATTAGTAGAAATAGACTCAGAGATTGAATTGGTTAAGGATTGTATGATTAAGTGGGCACAAAATTTTCAGCAACCAATAATATTGGAAACTTGGGAAAGAATTTGGGTGAGGAATGTTAAATTTACACAAGCGCAAAATATGAGAGAAAATTTTTATAAGATGTTTTATAGATGGCACTTAGACCCCAAAATGTTGTCATGTATGTATCCTAATGTACAGGCTAAATGTTGGAGATGTGATTGTGAAGATGCCATTTATTACCATATATGGTGGACTTGTAAAAAAGTTAAAGCATTTTGGATTAAAGTATGGTGGTTTATGCAGAACATTCTGAAAAAGAAGATTTTCTCCGCAGTTCTTTCTACTAGGAATAATTATGGATTGTACCACTATAGAGATTAAATTGATTTTGAACTTAATAACAGCCACAAGACTTTTGATTGCTCAATATTGGAAGAAAGAAGAATTACCTATAATTGAAGAATGGACACTTAAAGTATCAAATCTGGCAGAAATGGCAAAAATTTCTGCTTACTTGAAAGACTATACACAAGAAAAATATATTTTAGAATGGAAAATGTGTATTGATTATATTCAAAATAAGTATCAGATAAAAAAATATCAAATAGCATATGAGTAAATTTAGGAAATATTTTGTATTAGATATATTTTTGAAGGAGAGGGGAATTGAGCGTGTGATTACGTGTGGGGTGACTAGAGATTATAATTTAGGAATTATTTTGTATTATGATTGTTAGTTTTGATACCCTGCATTTTGTTCTGGGAAGTCGGGGTGGTGGGGGGTAAGGGAGAGGGGAATTGGGGAGGGATGAGGATAGAGGATGGAGTTATGGTTAATGTACAGGAATTATTGAAGATGTATAAATATAATTAATGTAGAGTCGGGTCTGCCCAGCTACCATTTTAGAATGGTGGGGAGGGAGAAAGAAGGAGAGAGTAGGAGATAGGAAAGAGGAGAAGAGGAAGAAAGAGAGGGAGAAGAGGGAGAAGGAAGGTGTAGGGTGGAGGGAGGAGAGGATGTAGATAAGAGAAGGGGAGGAAGGTGTGGAAAGTAGAAGAAGGTAGAAGAGGGAAGAGAGTTAAAAGGAGGGGGTGGTGACTGGGCAAGCCCGACTAATTGTATATGACTATACATTGGATGAGTTGTTGGATATGAATGTAAAAATAAAACTTTTTTATATATAAAAAAAGTTCTTGACCCTTAAAAGAAATCCATCACTATCTTCCATGTTTTAAGAATCTGTCTCTTTTTCCATAATTTTTTATTTTGCATATTTTTATAGGAAGTATATTCTTGAAAAATACTTATCAAGTGTTTTTAGCCAGAAATGGCAAACTACAACTGCTTAGTTAATTTTTTAAAAAAAAAAGTGGTGGGAGAGAATATTAACTGAGTTACTCGAATTCATCCGTGCTCTACAAATCCATTTCTGCTTTACAGAGCCTTTATTTTTAGCATTATCTATATAAATGTGTCCCTTTGTATGTTAGTGTGTTGACCACAAACATGCAAAAATATAGGGCAAGTCCATTTATTTGGTTGGCTTTTAGAAAGTTGTTGTAGCAGCTTCATCAAGTTGAAATGTTGAATTGCTTTGTCCACAATCGTCATGAATGGCAGCAGTTTCAATGGCATCAGTTTTTGCTGCCTGCTTTTTCCTGCACATAAAAATAATACATCAATTAGTATTTAATTATTTAAAAACTATCAGCATGTGCACAGAAAACACAGTGTTTTTCTAGTAAAACTCTGTTTTTATCAATCTTGACAAACATTACATATTGAAAAAAAGAACCTAAACACTAAGTACAAGCTTGATCGACACTACCTTACAGATGACTCCCACCCTGCTAAAGACGTACGAGTTTTCATATCAAATGATCTACGTGCCAAAGCCCACTGCAACTACATCGCGAAAAAGGCTCTAAGAGTTGTAAACCTAATCTTGCATAGCTTCTTCTCCAAGAACACTACACTACTAACCAGAGCATATAAAACATTTGCTAGACCAATTTTTGAATACAGCTCGACTGTCTGGAACCCATACCACATTTCTGACATCAATACAATTGAACGTGTCCAGAAATATTTTACAAGAGGAGTTCTCCACTCCTCTGAATACAACAAAATACCTTATGCCACCAGACTTGAAATCCTGGTTTAGAAAATTTAGAACTACACCGCCTTCGACATGATCTGAGTTTAACTCATAGAATCATCTATTACAATGTCCTTCCTGTCGAAGACTACTTCAGCTTCAATTGCAACAATACACGAGCACACAACAGATTTAAGCTTAATGTTAACCGCTCCAATCTTGATTGCAGAAAATATGACTTCAGTAACAGAGTTGTTAATGCCTGGAATAAAGTACCTGACTCTATGGTCTCTTCCCAAAATCCCTAAAGCTTCAACCAAAAACTATCTACTATTGACCTCACCCCATTTCTAAGAGGTCTATAAGGGGCATGCATAAGAGCACAAACCTGCCTATCGTTCCTGTCCTATTGTTTCCTTTCGTTATATCCAATTAATATAGTTATTATATACTCATACTTATATATATGCTTATATACTGTATAATTATTTCATGCTTATGCTTGTATATACTGTGTGACAAAATAAAAAATAAAATAAAAATAAAAATTTGAGACATGGTAAAAAGGTAAAGGTAAAGGTTCCCCTCGTACATAAGTGCTAGTCATTTCCGACTCTAGGGAGCGGTGCTCATCCCTGTTTTAAAGCCAAAGAGCCAGCGCTGTCAGAAAAGTCTCTCAACGCCAAAGGTGCACGGAATGCTGTTACCTTCCCACCAAAGGTGGTCCCTATTTTTCTACTTGCATTTTTTACGTGCTTTCAAACTGCAAGGTTGGCAAAAGCTGGGATAAGTAACGGGAGCTCACCCCATTACGTGGCACTAGGGATTTGAACTGCTGAACTGCTAATCTTTCAATCGACAAGCTCAGTGTCTTATCCACTAAGCCACCGTGTCCCTTCTTTGAGACATGGTAGGTATTGGTTAAAAATACCAATGAGATACATGAATTGAGAAAGGAGCTGGCTGATGAATTCTGGCAGTTGAAGTCCACCTATCTTAAAATTCACAAGGTTGAGAAACACTGTTGTATATTGTACAAAATGAACCTTGATTTAAGACTAAACATCCATAAATAGCACTTACTTTTTTCGATCTTTCTGTCCAATAATGATCAAGGTGATGATTCCAATCACTACGAGACCAATCACAACTCCAAATACTACAAGCCACACTGTTATAGGTGATTCATAAGGTGGTGCCAATGTTGGTAAGAGGCCAACAAATTCCAAAGTTTGATCAGTCAATTTGAAAGCTTCATTGATACGTTCCCGAGACAGACTGTAAATGAAGTCAGAATTTTTCTTTAAAACATTTCCAGGCAGTCTACTAAAGTGTTTTTGCAATTGTAAAGTGACCCTGCAGTGATATTATTTATTATATTTTATTATATTTATAATAAAAGATATGCATAACAAGTATGAGATGCTTGTCCTTCCTTCCTTCCTTCCTTCCTTCCTTCCTTCCTTCCTTCCTTCCTTCCTTCCTTCCTCTCTCCCTCCCTCCCTCCCTCCCTCCCTTCTCTCTCTCTCTCTTTCAGAATTTCTGCTGTTTAGTTTGGCCTTTTTCATTTTATCAGTAAATACTGGAAAGTATTTTATAAAAGTATAAAATGTATATAATGTATAAATGTATAAAAGTTATACATTCACTATTTATGGAGGTTCCATTGACAATTCTCATCTTTCCTTTCACTGTAGTTGCAGCGTATGAGGCTAGAGAATCGTTGCCTATTGGCTTATAAATGAGTGGCCATCATTGGCCAACAGGTGATAGCTGCTATATAAGTAGCAGCGTGAGTGAAATTGGTTTGTTCGGGAATATTGCCCTATTTTTACTCGCTGTTAGTTTGTTGTCAATAAAGGATTATTGCTAACCGTCAAGCCTCCATTCCCTTCTTCATTCTTTGAATGAAGCACTGGCGACGAAGGTGGGATACAAACCCACGCGTGCAAAGCACAATGGATTACTTTCGGTTCCTACTCTTCAGCCGGTTGGCAATTTCGATGTCTCACTACAACCAAAGTTTCCGATGGCTACTTTATCGGATGGTTCAACACTTCCGTCGGCTAGCCCTTCTGAGGTGCTGCCCTCCAGTCCTCCTGCGGTGCCGCCTTCCAGCCCTCCTGCGGTATCGCCTTCATCGGTCCCGGTTGTTCCTGCGGCTCCAGAGCTACCTCCTTCTGTTCAACCTGCTGGGAGCCCTGAACTGCGTCGATCGGGACGATTGCGTCGGCGCCCTGCATACTTGCAGGATTATGCATGTGCCATCCATGGGGGGAGGAGTGCAGCGTATGAGGCTAGAGAATCGTTGCCTATTGGCTTATAAATGAGTGGCCATCATTGGCCAACAGGTGATAGCTGCTATATAAGTAGCAGCTGTGAGTGAAGTTGGTTTGTTCGGGAATATTGCCCTATTTTTACTCGCTGTTAGTTTGTTGTTAATAAAGGATTATTGCTAACCGTCAAGCCTCCATTCCCTTCTTCATTCTTTGAATGAAGCAGTAGTATATTTAAATGTTTTTAGACTTTAATCTACTCTAAAGTGGTAAAAGACATTCTTATTTTGTTTGCCTTGTAATTCAGTTTTTATTTTTCAGTCTTACATTGCATTCATTATAATTTATTTACCTAAATTTATATGTGATTGCTGTCTGACAATTCAATACAATGTGAACATACTTTTATTTATCTATTTATTCTGTTGAATTTGGAGGATGGATGCTGATATGTAGTAGGTATATTGTTATCAGATTTCAATATTTAATGAGTTATAAGAAGAAATTTGTTAGATTAGATCTGATCTCAGTATTAAAATTTAATGTCATTAGACTGAATTCTGTTCTATGATCACAATAAAGATTATAATTATTATATACATGACTCAACACTGGAAATGGGCTATTTTTGTTGATTTTCACTGATTTCATGAAAAAAAATCATGTTTTGTATGATATATGAACTGATTATCCATACTCCAACGATGTCAATTAACTTATTAACATCAATATTATGTGGTTTTCTCATTCTGAACTTGATTATACACACAGAAGAAAGTTAGCACCCACACTCCTTCTAGAAGAATGAAATATTCTAGGAAATATTAAAAAGGCAGAATATTATATTTCCCTGGATGAGAAAGTGAGAAACATGTTTTAAAGACAAAACAGCTCCTTGCAGCTTTCTTTCCCACCTTCAGCTCCAGGGTAATGGGATTAAGACATGGCCCTCAGGACATGATAGGATTAGCCCTGGACCCATCTAGCAACAGAAGTCACTACATGGCAACCTGGGGAGATTACCTCATCCAGCAAGATTCAACCAAGTTGGGACTCAAGACAAAGTTACCCGTGCAAGGCTCCATGGGAGTCTGACAACCAATCAGAATACATTTCTTTCACAGGAAGAGGAGTCCTGTCCACCATTAAACCATCTTTCCAAGCAGTCCCCATGTTTCCAGGGTTTTTCTTCCCACTTGGAATTGAATCGAGATGGACATTTCTTCCAACAACATAAAGCAAGGTAATTTAATGTTGCTGTATGCCAATTTTTCCAATTACTCATACAATCTTTACTCTATTTTCCTGCATTAAAAAATTTGTATTTTAACTGATAACATCAGGAATATGTCCATGAATTTTCTTGAAAACAACACAAAAGTGGTTTATTACCATGATTTTTCTAGGATGTTTTTTGACTTAACAATCTTAAATTTACAGTCCTATATTCCCATCCAAGTACAAATCACCCTGACCCTATTGATTTGTTTACAGTCCAGAGTTTCACCTGATTGCTTCTTCCACTTCAGATTTAGGAACCAATTCTGAAGTATTGTTTGGCATGCTGACTGTAAAATAAAAGGAGATCCTCAGTGTCACATAACTCACACGGACATTATTTGTTCTGGTGGGAGAGAAATTTGTATTGATTAGAAATATTCAAGCTTAGAACTAGCTGTGTTAATATTTGATCCAAATTATATGCCAACAAAGGGATCCCTCCTATTGCCATTGGAATATGTGGATTGCAAACATTGACTACATAATAGATATTTATATATGCAAAAAGGTGGAAAATGAGTTCAAATAATCCAGTACACAAAAGTACATATTTAATTTTCTTATGAAATATCTAGTTTGAATCAAAATAAATTGACACCAATAACTAAAATTAACTTAATATTCTTTACATAGAAAATAAGAATTTTTCCGCCAGGATCAAATTATTTGAGTCTATACTTCTGGTAGCCTTACACAAATGATTAGCAAGAGTAAAGCAATATCTTGTCCCAGTCACACATATTTTCATATCAGATATTTCCCCCTATTCTATTCTATTCTATTCTATTCTATTCTATTCTATTCTATTCTATTCTATTCTATTCTATTCTCTATTTTCCTGACAATATTTCCCACTTTTCTCCTTTTCCTTTTCTCCTTTCTCCCTTCCTCTTTTTCCATTGCTAAACTGAGTCATATGAAACATTCTAGGACAGGGATGTCAAACTGGCAACCTGCGGGCCAGATGCGTCATGCACTGGCCATGCCCACCCCAGTTCTATGAACATGATACCGTGAATTTGACACCCGTGTTTTAGGAGTATGGAAAATAGAGCTCAGCTGGTATTGGGGGAAAGAGAATTTACTTTTTTCTCTCCTGTTTTCAAATGGAAATAGAATTTCCATTTCCATTAATAATTGTATGTTGCCCTGCCTATTTAGCTTATATGCAGAGCACATCATGAGACAGGTGGGGCTACATGAATCAAAAATTGGAATTAAGATGGCCGGGAGAAATATCAACAACCTCAGATATGCCGATGATACCACTCTAATGGCAGAAAGTGAAGAGGAATTAAAGAGCCTCTTGATGCTGGTGAAGAAGGAGAGTGCAAAAGTTGGCATGAAACTCAACATTAAGAAAACTAAGATCATGGCATCTGTCCCTCTCAATTCCTGGCAAATAGATGGGGAAGAAATTGAAGTATTGATAGATTTTATTTTCCTGGGCTCCAAGATCACCGCAGATGGGGACTGCAGCCAAGAAATTAAAAGATGCTTGCTCCTGGGGAGGAAAGCTATGGCAAATCTAGACAGCGTACTAAAAAGCAGACACATCACCCTGCCAACAAAAGTGCATATAGTCAAGGCTATGGTTTTCCCAATTGCAATGTATGGCTGTGAAGGCTGGACCATAAGGAAGGCTGAGTGCCAAAGAATTGAGGCCTTTGAACTCTGGTGCTGGAGAAGACTCCTGCGAGTCCCTTGGACTGCAAGGCGATCAAACCGGTCAGTCCTAGAGGAGATCAACCGTGACTGCTCTTCAGAAGGCCAGATCCTGAAGATGAAACTGAAATACTTTAGCCACCTAATGAGAAAGAAGGACTCACTGGAGAAGAGCCTAATGCTGGGAAAGATTGAGGGCAAAAGAAGAATGGGATGATAGAGAACGAGGTGGCTGGATGGAGTCACTGAAGCAGTAGGCATGAGTTTAAATGGACTCCAGAGGATGGTAGAGGACAGTAAGGCCTGGAAGAAACGTTGTCCATTGGGTTGCAATGGGTCAGACTTCACAACTAACAACAACAACAGATATCTGTTAATTTTTGCCATGGATATTTTTATTATTAAATATATTATGAAAGTTTTAATTATTGACTATTACCATAAACTATTCTGTTTCTACCCTGGATTAATATAGTCTAGAATGTTTGAGGGTATATACATATATACTCATATAAAATCTAGATGTAATCAGAGATCAATGGTCTCTTCAGGGAAGAAAGGCAAAATGAAAGTCATGGCAGTGCAACCGAAGGACACTTCACCATAAACGGAGGGTTATTTTGCCTTGTTTGATCTCCACTTGCAGACACCACTGTCATGAAATAGTATAAAAGTAATCCCCTTTGAAAACAAGAGGCAATATACTTACTGAAACAGCACTGTTTTATTCTTGACTTCTAAAAAGTACTTCTGCATGGCATAGGCGATGGTTGATTTAAATAAATACATTTCACTGTCATCCCAGTTGTACTGTAAATTCAAGGTGACAATTACATTGACAGTTGCATGTTTACATACGACCCACAGTGAAAATACTTTTCAAATTACTTTCCCCTTACTGGAATCATCTCTATATACATGATTTCATCTATGTAGCTGAACACACAGTTGAATTCAGATACAATGTTAGGATCTCTACAAATATAGTCAGCCTCCAAACTATAGAGCCTCCAAACTATAACTCTACAAATATAGAGTCAGCCTCTAACTCTCTAGTTACAGAGATTCCCACTTTCTCTCCCTCCTACCCCCCACACCCCCCATGCAAGTGAATGGAGTTTTCACCATTAAATGAGAAAAACTTTTCTTTGTCAAAAATTAATAGGAGGAAGATAAAATAGCTGTCTTGAATAACTGAAAGACTGTTGTAAAAAGCACAGAATTGTTCAGTTATTCTTTATTGTTTCTGAGGGTAGGACCAAAAATTAAATAAATAAATGGATCATTATATTTAAGATTGAAACCCATTGAATTAAGGAGGAATTTCCTGTCTGTAAGAACTATTAAACATTGAAATTGCCTGCCTCTTGGAGTCAGGGTTGACTGGAATTTGAATTAAAAACAATTTTTTTAAAAAGTCATGCTGTCTAGACAATCAATTTCAGGGGTGAAATGCTCCCGGTTCAGACCAGATCACCCAATCCGGTAGTGATGGAGGCGGGTGGTTTGGAGAACTGGTAGCAAAAATCTCTGCCCCCCTTCCCCCCACATGCCCAGCTGAGCTGCGTGATCATCAGAGGGTTTCTTTTTACTTTTAAAAGCATTTTTTCTTCAGCCGAAAAAATGCTTTTAAAAGTAAAAAAAAAAGCCTCTGATGATCGCGCGGCTCAGCTGGGATTGTCAGAACTTTTTCAAAGCATTTTTTCTACAACCTCTTCGGCCGAAGAGGCTGTAAAAAACGCTTTTAAAAGGCTCCTCTGGCGATCCCAGCTGAGTTGCCTGATCATCAGAGGCTTTTAAAAGCATTTTTGTAAACCTCTTTAGCCAAAGAGTTTTAAACCTCTTCAGCCAAAGAGGTTGTAGAAAAAAATGCTTTTAAAAGTAAAAAAAAAAGTTGGCCATGCCCACCCAGTCACATTACTCCCACCACCAAGCTACGCCCATGGAACGGGTAGTAACAAATTTTACATTTCACCCCTGATCAATTTAGATGTCTTGATGATGTTGGCCAGAAAAGGAAAAAATGTCTCAAGCATCAGTAAAAATAGTTTGTTGTATGAAAGCTCAAAATCTGACAAAGGGATTTCCAAATGCATTGATTTTTTTACGTAATGCTCACCAAAATTCAAGCTTCTCTGAATTTTTTCTATTTTATTTATTTATTTATTTTATTTTATTTATAATTTAATTTCTATACCGCCCTTCTCCCGAAGGACTCAGGACGGTTTACAGCCATATTAAAAACACAGAATATACATAATATAAATAACAAATTTAAAACAAATTTAAACAAATATTTATAGGCCAATTAACTAAAACGGTCAAAGACCGATGTAAAACCCTTTAAAATTTAAAATTATAATTAAAATGCACTTAGGCTAGTCCCGCACGATTAAATAGTAAAGTCTTCAATTCCCGTTTGAAGGTTTGGAGGTCGGGGAGTTGGCGTAACCCCGGAGGTAACTCGTTCCAAAGGCCGGTGCTGCCACAGAGAAGGCTCTCCCCCTGGGGGCCGCCAACCAACATTGTTTGGTCGACGGCACCCTGAGCAGGCCCACTCTGTGGGAGCGCACAGGTCATTGGGAGGCTATCGGTGGCAGAAGGTGGTCTCGTAGATAAACCGGTCCTAAGCCATGGAGCGCTTTGAAGGTGGTCACTAACACCTTGAATTGCACCCAGAAGGCTACCGGCAGCCAGTGCAGGCCACGCAGGATAGGTGTTATATGGGAGCAACGTGGTGCTCCCTCTATTACCCGCGCAGCCGCATTCTGGACTAGCTGGAGCCTCCTGGTGCTCTTCAAGGGGAGCCCCATGTAGAGAGCATTGCAATAGTCCAGGCGAGAAGTAACGAGGGCGTGAGTGACCGTGCGTAAGGAGTCCCGGTCAAGGAAGGGGTGCAACTGGCGAATTAGGCGAACCTGATAAAATGCTCCCCTGGCGACGGCCGTCAGATGTTCTTCTAGGGACAGCCGATCGTCCAGGAGAACGCCCAAGTTGCGCACCCTTCCCCTGGGGGCCAAGACTTCACCCCCAACAGCCAGTACCGGAACACCGGAACCCACAGCCACTCTGTCTTGGTAGGGTTGAGCTGGAGCCTGTTCCTCCCCATCCAGACCCGCACGGCCTCAAGACACCAGGCCATCACCTCGACAGCTTTGTTGGGGTAGTTCAGGGTGGAAATGTACAGCTGAGTATCATCAGCGTAAAGATGATAATCCACCCTGAAACCACGGATAACCTCACCCAGCGGCCTCATATAGATGTTGAACAGGAGAGGCGAGAGAACCGACCCCTGAGGCACCCCACAAGTGAGGCACCTAGAAGTCGATCTCTGCCCCCCCTGCCAACACCATCTGCGAATGGCCAGAGAGATAGGAGGAGAACCACCGATAAACGGTGCTTCCCACCCCCAATCCCTCCAACCGCCGCAGCAGGATACCATGGTTGATGGTATCAAAAGCCGCCGAGAGATCTAAGAGGACCAGGACAGAGAAACATCCCCTGTCCCGAGCCCTCCAGAGGTCATCTACCAATGCGACCAAAGCCGTCTCCGTGCTGTATCCAGGTCTGAAGCCGGACTGGAACGGATCTAGAAAGACAGATTCCTCCAGGTATTGGGGAAGCTGATATGCCACCACACGAAAGCGAAGGTTGGAGACGATAGTTTGCCAATACAGCTGGGTCCAACTGTATTTTCCATGACTCCTCCATTTTTCTTCATCATACCTTTATCGCTAGCCTAAAGGTAAGAATTATCTGCTATCTTTATAGGATTGCATTGTGATCTATTTTCATTTTACTTAAAATAAATCCCAAATAATGAAATCAAGCTGACATCATCTACTCACTGCATCATCACCCAGTGCTGTTTTCAAGCTGATCCTCACTTTGATGGCATTCTTAGAATCTAGATTTAAAAAGAGAAAAATAAATAACTTAAAAATAATAATGTATACTTCAAAATATTCTTATTTACAATTCAAATTGCTACTGATTTTTTTATTTTTTTCAGTTCTTTCTCTGGAATAGTCAAAGAGCAGTATCAATAGACAAGGATGCCCTCCCCCCAAAAAAGAGGGACATATTACATCATACAACAAAACCTACATGGAGTCCAATTTACATTCCAACCAACATTTTCATTGCTGTTGTTTTTTTCCAGCCACTTGAGTAAGGGATCAAAGTAGTGACGAAATGGTGTTGCATCCATCTTTTGGCTTCCCGTAATACTTTCTAAAGCTTTTGTCCAAGGCTGAGAACTACCCAAAGCAAGCATATCCCTGTATTTAAAAAGACATAGGAAATTTTGATCACTTTTCAGACTCACTGTGTTAAGAGAAGACAAGGCATACTAAATTTAAGAAGAGTTATTCTGTGTGAGTTGTAATCACACCAACAAAAACTGTGGCAAACATCTCGAATAAATAGGATAATAGAATTCAGCTGTTACAGTTAAATAGGGACCAGATTTTCAGTACATGCCTGATGCTAGAGTGAAGAGCAATCTCCTCAAATCCCAGAAAACCCTTAAAAGTATACAACAAAATATGGAACGAAACTTCCTCTGTGCAATTGCTGTTATAACATCAGTTTCCAGGTAATACGAAGGTATCTTTTCTTTTATGTACACTGAGAGCATATGCACCAAGACAAATTTCTTGTGTGTCCAATCACATTTGGCCAATAAAAATTCTATTCTATTCTATATGACATATCTCTAAAACCCATAAAAACTGCATAAGGTTACCTGGATTACTGATTTTTGGGTTCATGTGGATGTTAGCATTTGCTTTTCCTCCATCCAGAATTTAAACCTATAATAGCATGTTTGGAACTTGAAAACTTACAGGGTTGACAGTGAAAAGAGAAGCTTAATTTTCATCTTATCATCTGTTTCTTCTTTTAAAGCAAATGTAAACTAACAATACTTGCAGTGGTATCTGGAGCCTACAGTAAAAAATTTATTTCCCTACAGCTATTCAAATGATACACTGCAAAGCAAGCTCTCGCTTACCTCAAAATGCGTCCAGCATTTTTAGAATTAGAAATGTCACATTTATAAAGTTCCCCTGTGTGACCAGCAGCTTTGCAAAGTGCCTCTTGAAATTGGAACTGGTAAATGGTCCTTGTATAATATCTAGAAAAGGGAAGGGGAGAAGATAAAACCAATTTACTGATTACAGTAAGAATGTCAACGTTTGTCTGAAATTGGGCAGCTATAGAAATTAAATAAATAAAACATTTTATAAAGTTAGTTTTATAGAAGTAATTTTATTATATTAAAATGCTGATCACATTAAGTTATTTCATTCAGCCTATCTGCTTACCACATGTCACCATTATTTTTACCACTGTTTTGTCAAAAGAGATTAGAGCTGTGCAAAGTTTTAAAGTGGTACTTCAATTTGAGGAATTAAAAAAGAAATTGAAATTCTTTTTAACAAAACTAATAAAAAAAGCAAATAAGAGTTACAAGTTAAACCTTATGAAAGAGTAGTCATTGGCAACATGAAATAGAACAGCAGGGTCACAATATTCCTCATTGTGAGGCAATGGCTCCACAACCCCGACTATCTCTCGCCTGCAGAAAAGAGAAATGGTTCCATTAGAATTTGAGAAGGAAGCAAGATTTAAAGTCAGACGCTTTCTTGTATTAAGAATTCAACTGCTTAAAAAAATCTCAGTGTATTATAAAAGCATTTATCCCAGTTCTAGACATACATTGACTAAATCCCTCACATAAAAGAAAGAGCATTGTCCTCAAGGCAGTCATCTCAAGTATGTTTACCTTTCTGATAATATACTATAATAACCTGAATCAGACCCTTGTTTTGTATAACTCACATAAGGGACAAGTGCAACGGAACCTGAATTAAGCTTAAATGTTGAACTTAGAATAAAGGGTTCTTTCAGCGTCCTAACTCTGCTTTCTTTCTGTCATTTTTTACCTTTCACCTTTCTATAAATTAAAAGTTATTATGTCTTGGAAATGGAGTGAAATAGATAAAGTGATGGCTACCTATGATGGGAAAATAACTGATGTTGGCATATTCTTGAGTTTTCAAACTATTGCAGTAATTCTTCTTTCAGAAAGGATGCAGCATCTCATCCTTTAGGATCAGCTCAGCCACCTATTTGTTGCTGGATGACCCTTATGTCAGCTGCTCATCTTCACTTTCTTTGAAGCTTGCTAGCAACTGCTATAGCCGGTGGGGAGAGGGCATCTGAAAGGGGAAGCATGCTGGGGTTGTGAAAAAATGCTATGGAAAATTGGGGAGTATGGACATTTACAGGAACCAGAGGTGCCAAACTGAACCATCTGCTCAGCTTCAAGGACACCAGTCCCAGGAAAGGAATTTACAGTGCCTAAGGCACCAAGTTCCCAAAACATTGGAACAAGATCTGATTTGACTGCTCTCCCAGTAGGAAGGGCTTTGGGCACTGAGAATTGCTTTCAATATATGTTTTTCATGTATTTTTTTCCTCAGAGCTTGCCTCAGCAACACTGCACTCAACATCTTTAGTATAAGTACCTTTTCTCTAAAACTTATGGAGTCAAGTTCTCTAAAACTTTAGAGAAAAGTACCTTTTCTCTAAAACTTATGATGTCAAAACTTATGGAGTAAAACTTTCCTAGGAAGTAGCTGGGGCTGGTATGACACCTTCTTTTTCACTTTCCAAGCACAGGAGGAGATATGTCAACGTGACATCACCAGAAACCACAGAATGGCCCTTTTTTATAATACTTTACTTCCTTATTTATTTAATAAATGCATTTCTGTGACTGCACATTTCAATAAACATGACTCTGGATGGTGCATCACTAACAGTTAAAACGATATCACAACAATTAAAAATCTTTTAAAAAAATAAATAAAGATGAGGTCACTATGGTAAATAAAAAGATAGTGGGGAACACCCATCTAAACATAACCCAACTATTGCACAGGCTCCCTATGGGATCTCCAATATAGAATAGAATAGATAGAATTTTTTTATTGGCCAAGTGTGATTGGATACACAAGGAATTTGTCTTGGTGAATATGCTCTCAGTGTACATAAAAGAAAAGATACATTCATCAAGAATCATAAGATACAACATTTAATAATAGTCATAGGCTACAAATAAGCAATCAGGAAACAATCAATCAATGAATCAATCTCTCTCTATATAAAAGGATGTATGTATGTATGTATGTATATATGTGTATATATACGATCCAGCATAACTCTGGAACAGCTCAAGCAATTTCAACCAAACTTGATACACAGATGACTTACTCTCTGGAAACAAATACTGTGGGGGTAATACACCCCTGGTGTGTGTGTGTGTGTGTGTGTGTGTGTGTGTGTGTGTGTGTGTGTTCCAGCATAACTCTGGAACGGCTTGAAAAATTTCAACTAAACTTGGTATACAGATGATTTACTCTCTAGGAAAAAATGATGTGGTGGTAACACACCCCTAGCACCCCTCAGAGTGTGTGTGTGTGTGTGTGTGTGTGTGTGTTTGTGTGTGTTCCAGCATAACTCTGGAGCAGCTCAATCTATTTCAACCAAACTTGGTACATAGATGATTTACTCTCTGGAAAAAAAATTGAGACTTGCATTCTCAATCACAATCAGTAAGTCACAGGGTCAGTCTATTAAATACTGTGGAGTGGATTTGAGATCACCATGTTTCTCCCACAGATAACTTTATTTTGTTTGCTCAAGGGTGGGTTCACCACAGAATTTATTCATTCTTGCTCCTGGAGGTAAAACTAAAAATGTTGTTTATAATCAAGTTTTGTCTTAAATTAATATTATTCTTAATTTGAATAATATCTTACTTTATAATTTGTATACTGTGCTTATACTTTTAAAACCCTGTGAATAAAATTGCTTTGATTTGACACTAAAGATATAATTCATTCCTTTTCCTGTCTAATACAAGATTGGGATAAATAAATACCTGGGCAACGCTGGGTAATCATCATCAGCTAGTATCAATATAAATCATAAGGATACAAGCAACAAAGTTACAGTCATAGAGTCATAAGTGGAATGAGATGGGTGATGGGAAGATTAATAGTAGTGCAGATTTAGTAAATAATTTGACAGTGTTGAGGGAATTATTTGTTTAGCAGAGTGATGGCATTCGGGAAAAAACTGTTCTTGTGCCTAGTTGTTCTGGTGTGCAGTGTTCTACAGCGTCGTTTTGAGGATAGGAGTTGAAACAGTTTATGTTCAGGGTGTAAGGGGTCTGTAAATATTTTCACAGCCCTCTTTTTGACTCATGTAGTATATACAGGTCTTCAATGGAAGGCAGGTTGGTAGCAATTGTTTTTTCTGCAGTTCTAATTATCCTCTGAAGTCTGTGTCTGTCTTGTTGGGTTGCAGAACCAAACCAGACAGTTATAGAAGTGCAGCTGGATCAGCAGCTCCTTGGGAAGTTTGAGCTGAGTTGGTGCAGAAAGAAAATTCTTTGTTGTCCTTTTTTGATGATATTTGTGATGTTAGCTGTCCATTTTAGATCTTGTAATATGGTAGACCCTAGAAATTTGGAGGTCTCTACTGTTGATACTGTGTTGTCTACTATTGTAAGAGATGAAATTATGGAAGGGTTTCTCCTAAAATCTACCACCATTTCTACGGTTTTGAGTGTGTTCAGTTCCAGATTGTTTTGGTCGCACCATGAGGCTAGTTGTTCAACATCTCATCTGTATGCGGATTCATCATTGTCTCAAATGAGACTGATCACTGTCATGTCATCTGTGAACTTCAGTAGTTTAACAGATGGATCGTTGGAGATGCAGTCATTGGTATACAGAGAGAAGATAAATGGGAAGAGCACACAGCCTTGGGGGGGGGCTGTGCTAATTGTATAGGTATCTGATGTGATTCTGCTTAGCTTCACCTGCTGCTTCCTGTTTGTTAGGAAGCTTATGATCCACTTACAAGTCAGTTCAGGTACCTGTAGCTGGTTTAGCTTAGTTAGAAGCAGGGGTGAAATCTAAAAATTTTCCCTACCGGTTCTGTGGGCGTGGCTTAATTGGTGGGCGAGGCTTGGTGGTCAGATGACTGGGTGGGCGTGGCCAATAACAATAAATAATAAAAATAATAAACAAAGTATACAAAACTAAGAGGTACCAAAAACCAACTTTCACACTTTACACACACACAACACAACTCAACACAACTGATTCACACACAATGTAAAAGCAGCTGCACTTCACCCAGAATGCCCCCTGCAACAAGCAGGAACCTCACACTTTCACACATCGCCAGAGGAAAAAAAGTTTTAAAGTCAGCTCCTCTGACAATCTCAGCTGAAGTTCCCTTATAGCAGCCCAGAACCTCTTAAAATAATTGTTTTAACATGTAGAAAACATGTTTTTTTAAAGTTCTGGTGATGAGGAACTCAGCTGGGATGGCCAGAGGAGCCTTTTAAAGCCCCCCACTTTCCTTTTTTCCCCTTCAGCTGAAGAGGTTTTTTTTAAAAAAAAACTTTTAAAGTGTTCTGACGACCTCTGCTCAGCCCCGCGATCATCAGAGGTTTTTTATTTTATTTTTCAAGGCATGTTTCAGCTGAAGAAAAACTTTCAAAAGTTAAAAAAAAAACCTCTGCTAATGGTGCGGCTCAGCAGAGACGGGGGGGGCGGGGCCAGGGATTTTTGCTACTGGTCCTCTGAACCAGCAGCTGCCATCGCTACCTAATCGGGAGAGCCGGTGCAAACCAGGAGCATTTCACCCCTGGTTAGAAGAGTGTCTGGAATGATGGTATTGAATGCTGAACTAAAGTCTACAGAGAAGACCCTTGCATAAGTCTTTGGAGATTCAAGATGTTGTAGGATGTAGTGCAGAGCCATATTAACAGCATCATATGTTGATCTATTTGCTCGGTATGCAAATTGCAAGGGATCTAACAGCAGATCCGTGATGGTTTTCAAGTGGGATAGCACTAGCCTTTCAAAGGTTTTCATGACTACAGATGTTAGAGCAACTGGTCTGTAGTCATTCAGTTCCTTGATAGTGGGCTTCTTCGGCACTGGGATGATAGTAGAGTGTTTGAAGCAAGAAGGAACATATCACATCTCTAGCCATTTATTGAAGATTAGGGTGAAGATGGGGGCCAACACAGACTTTTTTTTTTTATTATTTGCATTTATATCCCGCCCTTCTCCAAAGACTCAGAGCGGCTTACACTATGTCAGGCAATAGTCTTCATCCATTTGTATACTATATACAAAGTCAACTTATTGCCCCCCAACAATCTGGGTCCTCATTTTACCTACCTTATAAAGGATGGAAGGCTGAGTCAACCTTGGGCCTGGTGGGACTTGAATCTGCAATATTGCAGGCAGTTGCTGTTAATAACAGGCTGCATTAGCCTGTTGAGCCACCAGAGGCCCTTTTAAGCAAGAAGGAGTTATCTTGTCTGGGCCTGGAGCTTTTCCTGACTTTTGTCTGTGAAATAGGTCTTGCACTTCTTTTTCTGTGATCACTAGAAATTGTGAACTCAATAGGATGGGGTCAGTAGTAGGAGGCTTGGCTGTTGTTGGGGGTTGTGGAGATAGGTGGCTGGTCTGATTGTACAGCATTTTATCACCTTTTCTGTAGGCTTCCTCTTTGGAATGACATAGCTGCTTAAGTTTAGCTATGAACCAAGGTTTGTTGTTACTGTATATTCACAAGTTTCTTGTCGGTACACATAGGTCTTCACAGAAGCTGACATATGATGTTACAGTATCTGTGAGTTCATCCAGGTCTGCAGAGTTATCTTCAAAAACATTCCAATCAGTGCAATCAAAGCAAACCTGTAGCTTTAACTTTCCCTCTTAAGTCCAGGTCTTCATTGATTTAATTGTTGGTTTTGTGGTTTTAAGTCTTTGCCTGTAAGCAGGTACAAGGTGAATCATGCAATGATCAGAGTGTCCTACAGCTGCTCATGGTAAAGACCAATAAGCATCTTTTAGTGTTGTGTAGCAATGGTCTAAAGTATTCTTGCCTCTAGTAGGACAATTGACATACTGAAAGTAGTTTGGTAGCTCTTTCCTTAAGTTTGCCTTGTTTAGATCTCCCAAAATAATGGCCAGTGAATCGGCGTATTTGGCTTCAGCCTCCATAATTTGGTCAGCTAGAGTTCATAATGCCTTGTTTACACAGGCTTGTGGTGGGACATAAACAGCAATTAAAAGAAATGAGGAAAATTCACAAGGCAAATAGTATGGTTTGCAGTTGATAATTTATGTCTCTAAGTTTTTGTCACAGAATTTATATATTATAGTTATACCCTTAGACCAGCTGTTGTTGATATATAAGCATAAGCCTCCTCCCTTCTTTTTACCAGATGTTTCTGCAATTCTGTCTGATTGTTGAATCTGAAACTCTGGAATATGCTAGAAGAACCAGATTTTCAGACCTTCCAAAATGCTAATAGAGATGGAGCTAACCTCACAAGAGGAGAAGGATGTGATGAGATGGGTAGATATGATCAGGAAATGGCAGTCCATCAAAACTAGCATTCAGGATGGCACCTAATACAATTTATGAAAAAGAGGTATAACATGTCAACCAAGAGACACACATAACTGTCCATGCAGTCACATTATGCACTGGCTGAAGCTTTCACATAATCCTCAAGGGCAGCTCCATGTAGACTGCATTACAATAATTCATTCTGGAGTGATCAAGGCAGGAATGACTTTGAGTAGAGCCTATTGTCCAGAAAAGGGTACAACTGATTCATAACATGAAGTTATACAAAGGCCTCCCTATGAGCAACTAGAAAGCTGATCAGGAATCATGAGCCTAGCAGGCCTGCCTGATGTCCCCATCTGGAGTAGGGCCATCATATCAGAGCCAAAGATGGTAAATTTCCCATTCCAGAAAGCCCCAAAACCCAAGCCACTTGTCAGTCTTTCCAGAATTCAGCTGAGGTCTGTTGTTCTGCATTCAGAACCCTCAAGTTTTCAAACTCAAACAAACAAACAAAAGCAATGGCATCATGTAATTCTCCTGGGGCAGAGGTGTATATTTTAATATCAACATACTGAGGATACCAGGGGTGGGATTTAGCCGGTTCAGGAAAACTGGATGTTAATTTTAATCTAGTTCACTGAATCGGTAGTTGCAAGGACTGACTGACCCCATCCACCCTTCCCAGGAGTCTCCACATAGCCCATTTTGGATGCCAGGTAAGTGCAAGGCCTGCACAGAGGCTCTGGGAGGGTGAAAAACAGGCCTACTGGAAGTACTGGAAGTCCAGAAATGGGCCTGTTTCTGGCCTCTGGAGGGCCTCCGGAGCCTGGGGGAGTCCGTTTTTGCCCTCCTGGAGGCTCGACGAAAGCCTCCAAAGCCTGGAGAGGGTAAAAATGCCCCCCTGCCATGGTGTAGGAAGCTGACTAGGCCATGCCCCCATGGCCACCCACCCAGCAACCAGGCAGAGAACCAGTTGCTAAAAATTTTCAATCCCATCCCTGGATGATACCCCCACCCATGGTGACAACTTAAATGAGAGTGGAGAGAGTACGAAGCCTTGTGACATCCCACATATTAGAGGCTGCAAGTAGGATTTCTGACTCCTAATTAACATTGACGGGCACCATTCTTATAGGAAGGGAAATAACATGTTCTATGGTATCAAAGGCAGCCAAGACGTAAAGGAGAGCAAGGACAGATGAATTACCCAAGTCCCACTCCTGCCAGAAAATCATCCAAAAGCATGACCAATGCTGTCAGGATTCAGGCCTAGTAATGGAGTGAAATGGGTTCAAATAATTCATTTCATTTAGGGTCTGCTGAAGCTGCTGTGCAACTACCTTCTCCACAACCTTCCCTCAGAAAGAGCATTCTGTCAGGAGAGCATGTTTTGGCAAATGTACCATAAACCTGATAATGAAATAGAGAATAAATGAATTTTCAATAAGCTCTCTTTCAATCACTCTTTACTAATAATAAATATTTACTGAGCTAAAATGTATAAGCATTCCAGAGATTTTTCATATTTTTCTCTAGCTGTGTCTTTCACTTACTTCATTTCCCACCATTTCTTCATCCATTGATCTTTGGGGATTTCCTCAGCAAATACCATCCATCTCCATTTCTCTAGCATGTAAGTGAAAGGCATTGTTCCAACAATAGTGAGGGCCTGTTTGAGCAGAAAATTGATATCCGTTTCTGGAAAAGAACAAAATTGATTGAAAGGATTAAGTAGAAATTCTGTGTTGTTGAAATTGCAATCCTAAAAATAAAAATTGATATCATACAAAGTGATTGTTCACAAAGTTCCTACTGTCCCTTAAACAGTAGGAATTTTATTGGTAGAAGTTAGCTAGGTTTTTTTTTCCAAATAATTCCCCAAAGAAGCAATGCTAACTATAACTGCATAATTTGCTCTTTCAGCTTCACCAATTTCTATTAGCACTCTGTACAATAATATTTTTACAATGATAGTTCTTAAACTGGTAATACCTGGCAGCATGCTCTGCCATCTCACCTGTATCTTCTTGAAAAGTAGGTTCTAGTAAACCAATGGATTTCAGATACTTTGGAGTGGCTGCAGAAAGTGACATGATCTCCCCAACAGCTTCATGGAATCCTTCATTGGCTCCATTTCTTAGCAGGAAAGGTTGATCAGAATAGGCCATGTCATATTCAATATGCCCCATCTCATGGTGTGCTGTCAGGAAGTCATCCATATTTATTTTTGTGCACATCTTAATCCTGCCAATGAATACAATTCAGGCAGAGATTATAACACGATAGTTTGAATGGCACTTTGACATAGTTCCTAAAGATGGTGTGGTCTTTTATGCACTTAGCTTACATTTCTAAATTAACCCTATGCCCAATTCATGAGGAATGTGGATTTCTGCTTTAATTGAGGTGGAATCCTACCATAGTAATTCCTGAGATAAAGGTGAAACATTATTCCTTCAATCTTATTATAATGGTAACCCAGACAAGATAATGGAACAGAAAGTCAATCATCAATTTAGAGGGATTCACCCTCTTATTTGCAAACTATGTTGAGTTCAGATCATCATTCAGATATAATTAGATATATAAATTTACAAGCTGGAGCAGAATAACAGTTTACATATCAGATAGCTTAACATTTAATGAACAAATTGTAGATTGTAAAATATTAATCTCATCTATACTGCCAGTAGTGCTCTGGTATATATGGCACTGATATGTTGATTTTATCATGCAATCAGTTTTATGCTAAATATATCTAGATTATGAAATTGGATATATTAACTTTGCTGCTTGCTACTATATCTGGAATTACCACTTTGTTCTTTTACTTATAGAAAATGGATGTAAACTCTGTGACTGAGTAGAAATAAGCTTTTGGTACCTGTAGTCTTTTTTCCCCATATCCCAAGCTGTAGGATGGCAAACAACTTTCCTTCCATCTTTAGGTTCCTCGAGCATAGAATTTTTCCAGAAATCCTCAGTCATATTGAAAAGACCGATTGAGATGAAAAAATGTTCCGCAGCTTTAAATATTGAGTTTACGGTCCATTTCTGAAACAGATTGATTTTTATATCACCTAACAGTTTGTAAACCCAACAAACCCCATATCCAAATGACTGAGGGTCCCTTATGTTTAGCTATAGAGGTAGTCATGAAGGAAGGGAGACACTGAGATGTCTTCTGCCATTGTTGGGTGATCCAGAAGGTTAATCAATTTCCAAAGAAAATTGGATTAGACATAGGCAAGCCTCAGCTCAGCAGTCTCTGTTGTAGTCTACTCTTAAAAATATATAAAATTGTCTCCTTATTGTTTAGATAGTGTGCTTTTCTATCCATCTTTTCTTTATCTTTCATTTAGAATTCTTAGTTCTCACATTAAAATAGAACAACGCCCACAATTTCCTTTTTTCCCTCGCAGAAAATGACAGGGAAGGATTATTCAATTAGCATGCACAGTAACAGGTCCTAACTTCATGCTGCTTCAAATGAAGTTATGGCCAATACTTTCCACCCAGTTAAGCAAATTGTCATGTCTATTTTCTCTTGCTGATGAAATAATGCATACCTAGCTTTTTGCCCTGCATCTTTTATGATTATTTTTTAATTTATTCTCTGCGACTCACTACAGATTTCTTACGAGACCATCTGCTAAAAATTAAGCAACATTTCTTTAAGGAGCAGCTTTCTATGATCTCTCCCCACCCTCTCTTTACAAATGTGGAGAAGATTCTAACACAGGAAGAAGCAATTTCCCCGGAGCCATGGATTACCAAAAAAAAAAAAAAAATGGCGGAAGCGGAGAAGGAGAGGTAAACGGGCGGGGATTCTAATCAAGCTAGGAAATAAGAGAAATAAAACTCCTCTGCCTTCAATTTTCCTAACCAATGTACGTTCACTTGCTAATAAAATAGATGAAATACTCCTCCTAAACAGATACAATTCTGATTTTCACAATTCAGCAGTCCTATGCTTCTCTGAAATCTGGTTAAATGAATCAATTGAAGATAGCAGCCTGCATATTCCAGGGTTTCAGATTGAACGATCAGACAGAATTATAGAAACATCTGGTAAAAAGAAGGGAGGAGGCTTATGCTTATATATCAACAACAGCTGGTGTCAGGATTTAACCATAATGTATAAATTCTGTGACAAAAACATAGAGATATTAATTATCAACTGCAAACCATATTATATGCCTCGTGAATTTTCCTCATTTTTTCTAATTGCTGTTTATGTTACCACAAGTCTGTGTAAACAAGGCATTACAAACTCTAGCTGACCAAATTATGGAGGCTGAAGCCAAATACGCCGATTCACTGGCCATTATTTTGGGAGATCTAAACAAGGCAAACTTAAGGAAAGAGCTACCAAAATACTTTCAGTATGTCAATTGTCCCACTAGAGGCAAGAATACTTTAGACCATTGCTACACAACACTAAAAGATGCTTATTGGTCTTTACCATGAGCAGCTGTAGGACAGTCTGATCATTGCATGATTCACCTTGTACCTGCTTACAGGTAAAGACTTAAAACCACAAAACCAACAATTAAATCAATGAAGACCTGGACTTAAGAGGGAAAGTTAAAGCTACAGGTTTGCTTTGATTGCACTGATTGGAATGTTTTTGAAGATAACTCTGCAGACCTGGATGAACTCACAGATACTGTAACATCATATGTCAGCTTCTGTGAAGACCTATGTGTACTGACAAGAAACTTGTGAATATACAGTAACAACAAATCTTGGTTCACAGCTAAACTTAAGCAGCTATGTCATTCCAAAGAGGAAACCTATAGAAAATGTGATAAAATGCTGTACAATCAGGCCAGAAATGCACTAACAAGGGAGATCAGAGCAGCAAAATGAAGCTACTCTGAAAAGCTAAAGAATCAGTTCTCAACAAATGAACCAGCAAACATGTGGAAAACTCTTAAAAATATCACCGACTACGGCAAACCTCCTTCCCAGGCTGAAGGAAATCAACAACTGGCCGATGACCTGAACGTGTTTTACTACAGGTTTGAAAGGAAACTATAGCCACCTATCTCTACAACCCCCATCTCAGACACACCAACAACAGCCAAGCCTCCTACAACTGATCCCATCCCATTGGGTTCACAACCCCTAGTGATCACAGAAAAGGAAGTGCAAGACCTATTTCACAGACAAAAGCCAGGAAAAGCTCCAGGCCCAGACAAGATAACTCCTTCTTGCTTAATAGTCTGTGCTGACCAATTGGCCCCCATCTTCACCTGTATCTTCAATAAATCACTAGAAATGTGATATGTTCCTTCTTGCTTCAAACACTCTACTATCATCCCAGTGCCGAAGAAGCCCACTATCAAGGAACTGAATGACTATAGACCAGTTGCTCTAACATCTGTAGTCATGAAAACCTTTGAAAGGCTAGTGCTATCCCACTTGAAAACCATCACGGATCTGCTGTTAGATCCCTTGCAATTTGCATACCGAGCAAACAGATCAACAGATGATGCTGTTAATATGGCTCAGCACTACATCCGACAACATCTTGAATCTCCAAAAACCTATGCAAGGGTCTCCTTTGTAGACTTTAGTTCAGCATTCAATACCATCATTCCAGACACTCTTCTAACTAAGCTAAACCAGCTACAGGTACCTGAACTGACTTGTAAGTGGATCATAAGCTTCCTAACAAACAGGAAGCAGCAGGTGAAGCTAAGCAGGATCACATCAGATACCTGTACAATTAGCACAGCCCCCCCCACTCTCCCCACTTCTCTTCTCTCTGTATACCAATGACTGCATCTCCAATGATCCATCTGTTAAACTACTGAAGTTCGCAGATGACACAACAGTGATCGGTCTCATTTGAGACAATGATGAATCCACATACAGACAGGAGCTTGAACGACTAGTCTCGTGATGCAACCGAAACAATCTGGAACTGAACACACTCAAAACCGTAGAAATGGTGGTAGACTTTAGGAGAAACCCATCCATCCTTCCACCTCTCACAATACTAGACAACACAGTATCAACAGTAGAAACCATCAAATTTGTTGGTTCTACCATATCGCAAGATCTAAAATGGACAGCTAACATCATAAGAGGTAATAGCCGAGTTGGCGGTTGATACCCCCAGACTTATGGTTATGGGGGACTTCAACCTACCATCGCTCGGTAAGTCATCTACTGTAGCTTGGGAGTTCATGGCTTCCATGACGGCCTTGGACCTGACCCAGTTAATTGATGGTCCCACTCACATTGGGGGAAACACTCTGGAGTTAATTTTTATCTCTGGACAGTGGCTAAATGATCTAGAATCAAGGGACATAGTCACTCTACCCTTGTCATGGTTGGATCATTCTCTACTTTGGTTGAACGTTCGAACCGCTATCCCGCACCGCAGGGAGATGGAACCGACACGTTGGTTCCGTCCCAGGCGCCTGATGGACCCGGAGAGGTTTCTGACGGAGCTTGGGCCACTTCCTGAGGACCTAGCCCACAACTCAGCTGAAGAACTCGTCGCCACCTGGGAAAGGGCGGTGGCGGGGGCCTTGGACTGCGTCGTGCCTTTGCGGCCTCTGTCCCGGCACCGGTCTCAACCGGCTCCTTGGTATTCCGAGGAGTTGAGAGAGATGAAGCGCCAGAAAAGACACCTAGAGAGTAATTGGAGGGCCAGCCATTCTGAACCTGATCGAACACTAGTAAGGTCTCATATTCAGACCTACCTAGTGGCGATAGGATCGGCAAAACGTGAGTATTTCTCCGCTCTTATTGCATCGGCAGATAACCACCCAGCAGCCTTGTTTAAGGTGACCCGCTCCCTTCTTACTCAGGGAGTTAGGGAAGACCCCTTGCAAGGCCATGCTGAGGACTTTGGACAATATCTGCACAATAAAATCGCTCAGATTCAGGATGGGCTGGACACAGATTGGGTAGTCTCAGATGGGATGATGGAAGTGGTTCTTGAGGCTGTCATCTGGGAGGAGTTTGACACTGTGGCTCCCGATGACATGAACAGGATACTGAGGAGGCTGAATGCAACCACATGTTTATTGGACCCGTGTCCCTCCTGGTTGGTACTGGCCACACAGGAGGTTACACGAGGCTGGCTTCAGGGAATTGTTAATGCTTCTCTGAGAGGGGGTGTCTTCCCTACAGCCTTGAAAGAGGCTGTGGTGAGACCCCTCCTCAAGAAGCCTTCCCTGGATCCAGCTGTTTTATCGAACTACCGTCCAGTCTCCAACCTTTGTTTTGTGGCGAAGGTTGTTGAGAGTGTGGTAGCGCATCAGCTCCCTCAGTACCTGGATGAAACTGTCTATCTGGACCCGTTCCAGTCCGGCTTCCGGCCTGGGTACAGCACTGAAATGGCTTTGGTCGCGTTGGTTGATGATCTCTGGAGGCCTCAGGACAGAAGCTGTTCTTCTGTCCTGGTCCTATTAGATCTTTCAGCGGCTTTTGATACCATCAACCATGGTATCTTGCTGCGGCGGTTAGGGGGGCTGGGAGTGGGGGGGCACCATTTTTCGGTGGTTCTCCTCCTTCCTCTCTGACCGGTTGCAGATGGTGTTGGCAGGGGGGCAGAGATCGACCGCGAGGTGCCTCTTATGTGGGGTGCCCCAGGGGTCGGTTCCCTCGCCTCTCCTATTCAATATCTATATGAAGCCGCTGGGCGAGATCATCCGTGGTTTTGGGGTGCGATGTCATCTGTACGCTGATGATATGCAGTTGTACATTTCCACTCCCAACCACCCCAGCAAAGCTGTTGAGGTGATGTCCCATTATCTGGAGGCCGTGCGGGTCTGGATGGGGAAAAACAGGCTTCGACTCAACCCCGCCAAGACTGAGTGGCTGTGGATGCCAGCGTCCCGATATAATCAGCTGAGGCCATCGCTGTCTGTGGGGGATGAGTCATTGGCCCCCACAGAGAAGGTCCGCAATCTGGGCGTCCTTCTGGATGCATGACTGTCGATGAAAGAGCATTTGACAGCCATCGCCTGAGGAGCTTTTTACCAGGTCCACCTGATACGCCAGTTGCATCCCTTCTTAAACCGGGATTCCTTGTGCACAGTCACTCACACCTTCGCCACTTCTCGTCTGGACTATTGCAATGCTCTCTACATGGGGCTTCCCTTGAAGAGCACCCAAAGACTCCAATTAGTTCAGAATGCGGCCGCGCAGGTGATAGAGGGAGTGACTCATTGCTTCCATATAACACCTCTCCTGCGCAGGCTGCACTGGCTTCCGGTGGTCTTTCGGGTGCAATTCAAGGTGTTAGTTACCACCTTTAAAGCACTCCATGGCATAGGGCCAGGTTACTTACGGGACCGCCTGCTGCTACCGGCGACCTCCCATCGACCAGTGCGCTCCCATAGGGAGGTTCTCCTCAGGGTGCCGTCGGCCAGTCAATGTCGGCTGGTGGCGCCCAGGGGGAGGGTCTTCTCTGTGGGGGCACCAACCCTCTGGAACAAGTTACCACCAGGTATCCGTCAACTCCCTGATCTTTGGACCTTTCGACGCGAGCTGAAAACAATTTTGTTTCACCGTGCAGGACTGGCCTAGTGGGGTTTTAATAAGGGGTTTTATTGGTTTTAAGTTCTTCAGCCAACTCTAAATTTTCCTTTTAAACTGGTCCTAAAAATTGTACTAACCGTCTTTACTTTGGCTGTAAACTGCCCTGAGTCGTTTGAGAGAAGGGCAGCATAGAAATTGAAACAATAAATAAATAAATAAATAAATAAACGTCATCAAAAAAGGACAACAAAGAATGTTCTTTCTGTTCCAACTCAGAAAATTCAAACTGCCCAAGGAGTTTCTGGTCCAGTTCTACAGAGGAATTATTGAGTCTGTCATTTGCACCTCTATAACTGTCTGGTTTGGTTCTGCAACCCAACAAGACAGACACAGACTTTAGAGGATAATTAGAACTGCAGAAAAAACAACTGCTACCAACCTGCCTTCCATTGAGGACCTGTATACTGCACGAATCAAAAAGAGGGCTGTGAAAATATTTACAGACAACGTCACATCCTGGACATCAACTTTTTCAAATCCTACCCTCAAAACAATACTATAGAGCACTGCACACCAAAACAACTAAACACAAGAACAGTTTTTTCCCGAAGGCCATCACTCTGCTAAACAAATAATTCCCTCAACACTGTCAAACTATTTACTAAATCTGCACTACTATTAATCTTCTCATCATTCCCATCACCCATCTCCTTCCACTTATGACTGTAACTTTGTTGCTTGTATCCTTATGATTTATACTGATATTGATTGTTTTCTGATTGCTTATTTGTAGCCTATGACTATCATTAAGTGTTGTATCATTAAGTGTTAAATTTGTACCCTATCACTATCATTAAGTGTTGTACCTTGATGAAGGTATCTTTTCTTTTATGTACACTGAGAGCATATGCACCAAGACAAATTCCTTGTGTGTCCAGTCATACTTGGCCAATAAAATTCTGTTCTATTCTATTCCATTCTATTCTAAAGTTTCACTCTGAAAAAAAATACCTGGAGCAGTATCCAGATTGGGTTTATCTGATAAAATAACAACCTGGAAATACTGATACTTATTTGGGAAATCCATGACTGCAGGGCATAAAGAAACCAAAAATATAAAGAAATGAAGATTCCAAGGCCCTCAAAAATATCTTATTCCATCAGTTCTTACTATGTTACTACTCTTCTACAAATGTTAAAGTCCTCCAAACCTGCTGATAGTTCTATCTATCTTAAGTGATGCTGTTTTGGTGGTATATGTAATAGTATAGTATTAAAAGATGTAAGTGTTAGATTTATTTATTCTTGACTAGTTTTATAATTAAACAGTTTGGGGAGGACAGGGTTAAAAAACTTGGTATAAAATAATGTGTACAAATTATACCAAAAGGGTTATTGCTCATTTAGTCAACTGCCTATATTTGTGTGCCTTACCTTCTCCACCATAGCAGAAGTCACGTCAATGCTTATTTTATTTGGATAGGGCACCATTAAAGGATATAAATTTGTCCAAAATCTACCCCACATGTCACCTTTAACAAAAAAAAAATGGAATTATATATAAAATCAAAATGCAGTAGTTTCTGAAAGCAAAATATGGCTGGATTTTGTTATCTTAATAACCCAAGTACAGCTTTGTTAAGTGTACTGTATTTTCACACTGAAACAAATTGTAGACAATACAGATCAAGCCTAAAGAACTAAAATCTTTCTATTTCTAATATTAAAATATTAATCTGGATCAGATCCTCATTTAAGAGAAGAACTCTATATGACATTTATTAACATTTGGTTTGATGATCAGGAACATCAAACAAGTCAACCAAAAACTGAAAATGCACACTGATAAGGAGCTAAACTAAACAAAATAAAACATTTTAAATAAAACCAACCATCAGGAAACTTCTGGCTAGGAATATGCCATCACATGGTTATGGTTATATTCCCAAACCTGAAAAGTACAGGTAGTCCTCAACTAACAACAATTTGCTTAGTGATCATTGCAACATCAGTGGAAAAAGTGACTTATGACCATTTTTCATACTTATGACCATTGCAGCATTCCTTTAGTCATGTAAACAAAATTCAAACACTTGGCAAGTAACTCATATTTATGACAGTTGCAGTAACCTGGGATCACATATCATCTTTTGCGATCTTCACACAAATGAAGTCAATGAGGAAGCCAGATTCACTTAACAACCATGTTACTAACTTAACATCTGCAAAGATTCAATTAACAACTGTTGCAAAAAAGGTCATAAAGTGGGGCAAAGTTCACTTAACAATTTAGCAAATGAAATTTTGAGCTCAATTGTCAGCGCAAGTTGAGGACTACTTGTATATAAGTGTCTTGGTCTATTCAATAAATGTAGCTATTTGTAAGTGGCATTTTCATACCAAGTAAATGAGCAGGAATAGCTCCTTTGGGGTTAATGAGTTCTGGCCCATAGCGTTTGTACAGATGGCGCCGTACATAAGCATGTAGATGCTTATATAAAGGCATTATCTGGAAAAAAAACAGAGAGGAAGGCATTTAATTAAGGGGAAATCATGTTTGTTTTATGAACAGCTTGTCTTCAGAAGTTGTGGAAGTTTTCAAGAACAGACTGGACAGCCATCTGTCAGAAATGGTAAAGGGTCTCCTGTTTGAGCAGGGGGTTGGACTAGATGACTTACAAGGTCCCTTCCAACTCTATTATTCTATTCTATTCTGTTCTGTTCTGTTCTGTTCTGTTCTACTCCATTCTACCCTACCCTACCCTACCCTACCCTACTCTACTGTATTCTATTCTAATTCTTCCATTCTGGTAATCTTGAAAAAAATATTTTGCTCCTAAATAAATAAAGAGGTTTCTTATTAGGAAATATGGTGACTGGCTCACAATCTTTCAGTACATGAACTTGACCCTCTTTGAATTAAATTCTGCTAGTATCATTACTCCTATCGGTATCACCAGTTGCAAACTCTATTATACTGTTCATGCAACCATGAGAAATATATACTGTAAAAAAAAACCTCTGGTATATCTACAATCTACAAAGATGGTGATAATGGGTTTTTTTCTCCCACTGGTGACACCAATTTATTTATTTATTTATTTATTTGTCACAACAGTATATATAAACATAAATATGTAATAATTATACGAAATTGGATACAATCAAGGGAACATTAGGACAGGAATGGTAGGCACGTTGGTGCTCTTATGCACGCCGCTTACAGACCTCTTAGGAATGGGGTGAGGTCAATAGTAGATAGTTTTTGGTTAAAGCTTTGGGGATTTTGGGAAGAGACTACAGAGTCTGGTAGTGCATTCCAGGCATTAACAACGCTGTTACTGAAGTCATATTTTCTGCAATCAAGATTGGAGCGGTTAACATTAAGCTTAAATCTATTGTGTGCTCGTGTATTGTTGTGATTGAAGCTGAAGTAGTCTCCAACAGGGAGGACATTGTAACAGATGATTCTATGAGTTAAACTCAGGTCATGTCGAAGGCGGCGGAGTTCTAAATTTTTTAAACCCAGGACTTCGAGTCTGGTGGCATAAGGTATTTTGTTGTAATCAGAGGAGTGGAGAACTCTTCTTCTAAAATATTTCTGGACATGCTCAATTGTATTAATGTCCGAAATGAGGTATGGGTTCCAGACAGGCAGGCTGTATTCAAGAATTGGTCTAGCAAATGTTTTATATGCTCTGCTTAGTAGTGTAGTGTTTCTGGAGAAGAAGCTACGCAAGATTAAGTTTACAACTCTTAAAGCCTTTTTTGCAATGTAGTTGCAGTGGCCTTTGGCACTTAAATCGTTTGATATGAAAACTCCAAGGTCTTTAACGGGGTGGGGGTTATCTACAAGGTAATGTACATCGAGCTTGTATTTAGTGTTCAGATTCTTTTTTCCAATGTATAAGACAGAGCATTTGCTAATTGAGATTTAGAGTTGCCAAGTTTTTGACCATTCCGACACAAAGTCAAGGTCTTTTTGAAGGGTAGCTGTATTGTTGGTAGTGTTAAATACTTTAACATCGTCAGTGAAGAGAACACAATTACTTATAATATGGTCACAGAGATCATTAATGTATAATAAGAAGAGTGTTGCCTTGGGGAACGCCGCTATTGACAGGAACAGGATTAGATAGGACACTGCCTATTTTGACCACTTGTTGTCTGTTTGACAGGAACACTGTTATCCAATTGTGGAGGGGTCTGGAGATGCCATAGGATTTTAGTTTTAGGAGAAGTTTGTCATGTACCACTGAGTCAAAAGCTTTACAGAAATCTATGTAAATTGCATCTATTGTTTTGCCCTGATCAAGATTTGTAGTCCATATGTTTTTGCAGTGAAGAAGTTGTAAATTACAGGATAATTTTTTTCTGAAACCAAATTGTTTATTAGAGAGTAGGTTGTTTGTTACTAGGTGGAGGGTAATGGATTGGTTGATGATTGATTCCATTACTTTGCAGGTGACGCAGCATAAAGAAATTGGTCTGTAATTTTCAACTAAGCTGGAGTCTCCTTTTTTGAAGACAGGGATGACCGTGGCTAGAGACCAAAGTTTGGGAAGGGAGCTGGTCGTGAAATGTTAAAATGTCATTTCATGGTAGTCTGTATCTGTCAAGTTGCTTCATTTTCTTATGCCATCGCATGCTAAAGAGAGTGATAAATATATGTTCTGTTGCTGACTGATAAGATGTTATGCAGGGTGATTCAATCAAAGCTGAAGAAATCTACAATCTAATGTATTATGGACATTATAAATAAGGACTGCACCAATAGCCAATTGTTACCATTGTGACAATCACAGCAAATTTTATGCTGGTATGCTGTTTTCCTAGCTCAAGGACTGGTTAATTTATTTGTCAATTATTTATTTATTCATCAACTGCAACACCCATATGAGCAATTTTGTATATTGTCATAAAAATAGTTTTGCCTTGGTGCAGTAAAGCAAAATATTTGAAGCTAAATCTTACTTGCTTAAATGTGTTTTCCACATCAGTAATCAGCTGGGCACGTTGGTATTGAAACTCCTGTGGAATATCTACTTCATAATTTGCTCTCCAATAATCTCCATAGTCAGCATAGCCTGAAAAGCAAATGCCTGTCACTCATCATGACATTAAAGTACATCTCACAGATTCTAGAACAATGCATTTTAAGTTAATATTAGCCATGCTAAAATCCTCTGTTGAATAATGGTAATTGGCTTTTGCAGAAACTGTAGCCCAATATATCTGGAAGGGAAAGGCTAATGTCATAACAAATAATCTACTTTAATCTGGATGCTATTTAGACATCAACTCCTAAAATTCTCCAGCCATTATGGCCAATGCTGACAATTCTAGGAGTTTAAATCCACACAACTGGAATGCATCCAGGTTGGGCAGATTGAATAGTGATTATTTTACCATCTCATTTTGTAGTATTATGGGCAGGGGGCAAGAAATACAGAGAATGAAGCCTTATTATAACTACTGGTAAAAATTCATAGTTAATGTTATACATCAGATTAATGAATTGAAGAATAATTGTGGATGGTTAATACCATTATCTTAGATTAGAAACATTTCATAACATACAAATTCAACAATCTACAAAAAGAAGAAAGATTTCCATCTTCTCTATCAACCTCAGAAAAGGCATATTCTGAATCCTTGGGATGCTGAATAGATTGCAACTTCTAGAGACAGTTTCAGTAAACTGAATGGCAAACTATGAATTTGTCAGAATAATGAAATGTGTAAAACTCTATTCTTTATGTACTTGCATGTAACTTCATCGTGCAAATACAAAAATAATATTTACACATATTAATTTGACTTTGGGTTTTAATATTTGTGGATTTCTATATTATTTTTGAATGGTATTACATAGAACTGATGAGTGGACAACAGAAATGGATTCTCCTTGACCTTGTTGAAAGGAAAGAGAACAACTGTTCTTCAATATTAGGAAGAGGTATTTTTACCCTATTTTTTAAACTCAGTGTATTGGCTATCTAACATTACTTGTAATTTAAGAACAGGTTTTCAGAGATGTAATTATGTATGAGCTATTACAATGAAATGTGATATTCATTTACTGAAATTTGTGTGTGTGTGTGTGTGTGTGTGTGTGTGTGTGTGTGTGTGTGTATATATATATATATATATATATATATATATATATATATATATATATATATATATGTCTATGGTTATTCTGGTTTTCTCCCGCGTAAAATTGGAAGTGTCTTGGCGATGTTTCGACGAAGTCTCATTCATCATCTTCAGGCTTCAGCTTCGTGCTTCTAGGAACAATGATTGCTCCTAGAAGCACGAAGCATTGCTCCTAGAAGCATGAAGCTGAAGCCTGAAGATGACGAATGAGACTTCGTCGAAACATTGCCAAGACACTTCCAATTTTACGCAGGAGAAAACCCGAATAACCAAAGACCTACATACAAACACCCGCGAAAACCTCAGAAAACATATATATATATATATTTGTATACATGTATACATGTGTGAAAAGCCATATGTACCGGTACATATTTTGTTGCTTTTCTTCCTTTTTCTATTGTTTTTTCTCTTTTTCCTGTTATGTTTAATTGATACCCAATGCTTTAGCATTTTATTTATTTATGTTTATACTCCCTTTTCTACAGGAGCTCCAGTGGTATAGAAAATACATCGTTTTATTTTCCTCCTCAAAAATAGCCCTATGAGATGGCTCACATGGAGTGTGATTGGGATAAAGTCAACCAGTGAACTTCCATAGCTTTAGAGGCTAGAAGTTGAGTTTCCCTGCTTCTAGGGCACTCCACACTAGTTAAAGTGCTAACATCACTTTTCAATTTTTAAAAGATTTTTATTAAATCATAAACTTGATATAAAAATCAGCTATGAATTATTAATGCAAACAATAATTCCCTTTCCCCCCTTTCTTATTAACATCACAAGGTGGATTATAAGATATTCATTGACCAATTTTCCCCAAACTGGGTACACTTATGTTGATTATTAATACAGAGATTATGCTACTTCAATGAATTAATATTCCTGAATTCTTCTCCACCATAATGCTGACTGTGGACGATGAGGGTTGAGGTACAAAATAAATTGATGGTACTTGGTTTTAAGAAAATTCATAATATTCCACTTTAGCAGCATTTTGCCAATTGGCCATGTATATTAAAGAAGTAATGCTCATGAAAAAATAGCTTTATAAAATGCAAAAATATCATCTTGAGGAGAAAAATATATTAATGCTGGTAATCTTTGGTACTGTAACTTACCCTTCAGTCTTGCATATTTATTTTTCAGTTCAACATAACTTTCGTATAAAGGCCTCATCTTCTTGCCAACATCAGCTCTCCAGCCTTCCCAGGCCCACAACCTCTCTGAGTAATTCCAGTTGTTTTCCATTATGTGATCCAAACCTGTCACCATAAAATCAGGTTAGTTCCCATTATTTGTTTGTTTGTTTATTTCCTCATTAACAGCACCAATCTTATGCTTTGGGGCATGGGTGTCAAACTCGCCGCATCATGTTGCCGTCTCATGATGTTTCGCAATGCTTTCCCCCTTTCTAGAGCTGGGGTGGATGTGGCCTGCCTGGCCTGCATGTGACACATCCAGCCTGCAGGCCGCCAGTTTGACAACCCTGCTTTGACACACAGCAAAGTGAAATAAAATAGAAATAATACAACAAATCAATCAGAAATACAAAATAGATGTACACAAATAGAGGCACATCTGTGTGTCAATCATTTGTAGCTGAAAGCTGATTAAAAAGGGAAGGTGCCATCACACATGCGCAATCCCATTGCGAACTGGTAGTAAAGGTAAGTAGAACCCACCCCTGACATACACACACCCTCAACATATTTCCAGAAGCTGTATTTTGCCTATTTTTCCCTATTAGTGTCCAGATAACCCTAAACAGAGCTACTAGACACTTCCATATCTCAGCTGCTCTGAAGTCAAGACCAGATCCAGTGCATGCTCATCCATGTATCTTTGGGCTATAATCACTTCATGGTCATGAATTTACAAGCTGCACTAAACTGTCCCCGGGACATGGATGTTGAAGTCACTTAAGGTTTTGGGAACTCTTCTCTCAGCCTGAGATGCACCCAAGATCTCATGATGAACCACTAATGGACAGCTAAGAAGACAGTACAGAAGGAACAACCTGAACTTATCTATACAGTCCAGTTCCCTCCACCACCACAAAAAATTCTTGGAGTAGTGCTTCTCACAATTGCTAGAATCTCAAGAATTACCAATTACCCATTTCCTAAACTTTGATGTTAACACCTGATCTTGGCCCTGAAATCTGAGAGGACAGATCTGTAATTAGTCTAACCAGGTCCCACTGAAACTTGCTAGGTCTGCACATTTGTTCACTAGCATATTATAAATGGATGCTGTGCGGACTTATTTCATACAAATCTGACATTTACTAGTAGCAACTGAAAAGCAAGGATCTCTGGCAGTTTGGCCACTTATCACCCAGTTGGAGCCACTGATTTAAAAGTAAGGGTCTGCACTGGTTCCTCTTTGTCCTATAATCATACCCCATCCTCTTTTTCTAATTCTAGTATGAACTTTTTTCAGCCATCCCAACAATCATCCAGAGCATGACTTAAAATGTTAATTGGCATATAGTATTAGTGGTGGAATCCCAATTGTTCAAGTACTTCAGAAAAAAGAGCCTCAAATGATGTTTTCATGCTTATAACATGTACAATGCTGTGTTCAGATAGATCATGGATGAAATGCACAGTTCCTTTCCCTGCATTTGACCCAAAACTGAATATATAAAATACAGTTGATAATCTCTTCCTGTATGCGTGAGTTCTGACCAAATAAATAAATTGAGGGGAAGGTCTCTTAGATTTCTTTTATTTTTCTATTTTCTCTTTAAATTTCTGCATTTAATTTGTTTTTCTTGCTACTTCTTATTCTTTCTGCACACTTTGAAAAATGCTGCTTATCTAAACGAGATTAATATAATGGGTGTGTAAGTGTATATGTATACATATGTGTGTGTACACATACATACACACACACACACACACACACACAAATGCAATTGGATTATTTTAATTTAGCATGAAACATAATGCCAACAGTGCTATTAAGAAACAGGGGCTATAATAAAAATATCCAAAAATCCATTTTTTCTGTTTTGACATTTAACAATTAATGTACAAGTTGAAGATTATGGAAAATTTATTTATTTACCATATGTGTGTAGTTTCTCATATGATTTGAAAGTTACTTTGGGCAGCATTTATTAATAAATTAAAATAAATACATAAAAAGTCACAATTAAAATTTAACTATAAAAAAGGCACAAGAAATAGGGGGGAATGATAACTATAGTAAGGGAGCCATTCCCCTTCATGGATTACTGCCTTGTCGTGGCAAAGGGGCTTGCGTAGCTCAATGAAGCTATGAACTATGACATGCAGGGACACCCAAGATGGACAGGTCATAGCAGAAAGTTCTGAAAAAACGTGATCCACTGGAGAAGAACATGGCAACTCACTCCAGTATCTTTGCCATGAAAACCCCATGGACAGTACAAAAAGGAAAAAAGATATGATGCCAGAAGATGAGCCCCTCAGATCGGAAAGTGTCCAATATGCTACTGGGGAAGAGTGGAGGGCTAGTACTAGTAGTGCCAGAAAGAATGAAGCGACTGGGCCAAAGCCGAAAGGACACTCAGCTGTGGATGTATCTGGTGGTGAAAGGAAAATCCAATGCTGTAAAGATTTTTTCTCCATAGGAACCTGGAATGTAAGATCCATGAATCAAGGTAAGCTGGACATGGTCAAACAAGAGATGACAAGACTAAACATCGACATCTTAGGAATCAGCGAACTAAAGTGGACAGGAAAGGGTGAATTTAATTCAGATGACCATCAGGTATACTACTGCGGGCAAGAATCCCTCAGAAGAAATGGAATAGCCTTCATAATCAATAAAAGAGTAGGAAAAGCAACACTGGGATACAACCCCAAAATGACAGAATGATCTTAGTTCGAATCCAAGGCAAACCATTCAATATCACAGTAGTCCAAGTCTATGCCCCATCCACTGGTGCTGAAGAGGAGGAAATTGACCGATTCTATGAAGCCCTACAGAACCTTATAGAATTAACACCAAAAAATGATGTCCTTATCATCATGGGGGATTGGAATGCTAAAGGAGGAAGCCAAAAGATAACTGGAATAACAGGAAAGTTTGGCCTTGGAGTACAAAATGAAGCAGGGCACAGGCTGATAGAATTCTGTCAAGATAATATGATGGTCATAGCAAACACACTTTTCCAACACCCAAGAGACAACTCTACACATGGGCATCACCAATTTGTACAGAAATCAGATTAACTATGTGCTCTGCAGCCAAAGATGGAGAAGCTCTATACAGTCAGTAAAAACAAGACCAGGAGCTGACTGTGGCTCAGATCATGAGCTTCTCCTTGCAAAATTTAGGCTTAAATTGAAGAAAGTAGGGGAAAGCCCCAGGCCATTCAGGTATGAACTAAATCATATCCCTGATGAATATACAGTAGAGGTGACAAATAGATTTAAGGAATTAGATCTGATAGACAGAGTGCCTGAAGAACTATGGACGGAGGTCTGCAACAATGTACAAGAGGTAGCAACTAAAACCATCCCAAAGAAAAGGAAAGGCAAGAAAGCAAAATGGCTGCCTGAGGAAGCTTTGCAAATAGCTGAGGAAAGAAGGGAAGCGAAAGACAAGGGAGAAAGAGAAAGATACACCCAGTTGAATGTAGAATTCCAGAGAATAGCTAGAAGAGATAAGAATGCCTTCTTAAATGAACAGTGCAAAGAAATAGAAGAAAACAATAGAATAGGGAGGACCAGAGATCTATTCAAGAAAATTGGAGATATGAAGGGAACGTTTCATGCAAAGATGGGCATGATAAAGGACCAAAATGGCAGGAACCAAACAGAGGCAGAAGAGATTAAGAAGAGGTGGCAAAATTACACAAAAGACCTATACAAGAACGAGCTTAATATCCCTGATAACCACGATGGGGTGGTCACTGACCTCAAGCCAGACATCTTAGAATGTGAAGTCAAATGGGTCTTAGGAAATCTGAGCAACAACAAAGCTAGTGGAGGAGATGGTATTCCAGCTGAGCTATTCAAAATCTTAAAAGACAATGCAGTAAAAGTGCTACACTCAATTTGTCAGAAAATTTGGAAAACTCAGCAGTGGCCACAAGATTGGAAAAACTCAGTTTACATTCCAATTCCAAAGAAAGGCAATGCCAAAGAATGTTCAAACTATCGCACCATTGCATTCATTTCACATGCTAGTAAGGTTATGCTTAAAATCCTACAAGCTAGGCTCCAGCAGTATGTGGATCGAGAACTACCAGAAGTACAGGCAGGATTTCGAAGAGGCAGAGGAACTAGAGATCAAATTGCCAACATACGCTGGATCATGGAGAAAGCTTGGGAGTTCCAGAAAAACATCTACTTCTGCTTCATTGACTATGCTAAAGCCTTTGATTGTGTGGATCACAACAAATTGTGGCACGTTCTAAAAGAGATGGGTGTACCAGACCATCTCATTTGTCTCTTGAGAAACCTGTATGCGGGTCAAGAAACAACAGTGAGAACTGGACACGGAACCACTGATTGGTTCAAAATTGAGAAAGGAGTCCGGCAAGGCTGTATACTATCGCCCTGCCTATTTAACTTATATGCAGAGCACATCATGAGAAAGGTGGGTCTAGATGAATCAAAAATTGGAATTAAGATGGCCGGGAAAAATATCAACAACCTCAGATATGCAGATGATACCACTCTAATGGCAGAAATCGAAGAGGAACTAAAAAGCCTCTTGATGCAGGTGAAGGAGGAAAGTGCAAAAGTTGACTTGAAACTCAACATTAAGAAAACTAAGATCATTGCATCCAGCCCTCTCAATTCCTGGCAGATAGATGGGGAAGAAATGGAGGTATTTTATTTTCCTGGGCTCCAAGATCACCGCAGATGGGGACTGCAGCCAAGAAATTAAAAGATGCTTGCTCCTGGGGAGGAAAGCTATGGCAAATCTAGACAGCATACTAAAAAGTGGAGACATCACCCTGCCAACAAAAGTGCATATAGTCAAGGCTATGGTTTTCCCAGTTGCAATGTATGGCTGTGAAAGTTGGACCATAAGAAGGGCTGAGCGCCAAAGAATTGAGGCCTTTGAACTCTGGTGCTGGAGAAGACTCCTGCGAGTCCCTTGGACTGCAAGATGAACAAACTGGTCAGTCCTAGAGGAGATCAACGCTGACTGCTCTTTAGAAGGCCAGATCCTGAAGATGAAACTGAAATACTTTGGCCACCTAATGAGAAGAAAGGACTCACTGGAGAAGAGCCTAATGCTGGGAAAGATCGAGGGCAAAAGAAGAATGGGACGACAGAGAATGAGGTGGCTGGATGGAGTCACTGAAGCAGTAGGCATGAGCTTAAATGGACTCCAGAGGATGGTAGAGGATAGGAAGGCCTGGAGGAACGTTGTCCATGGGGTCGTGATGGATCGGACACGACTTCGCAACTAACAACAACAACAAAGGGAGCCATTGCAAAATTAGATCCAGGGATCTCTGGGACTAGGGAGATAACAAAATCTCCCTAATCCCAGAGATCCCTGGACCTGACAACAGTGCCTTGAGTTATTTGTGGAATGTTAAGAGGGATGCAGCTAATTTCACCTCCAGGAGAAGATTCCACATGGCAGACACCAGGGCTGAATAGGCTGATCCCCTGGGACCCAGATATAATCCCCTGGTTTGCCAGACCTGATGAGAGAGTCTGATATTATTAGAGACAGACGGTCCCTCAGATAACCTGACAAAAGATACCAGTACTTACCTGGTTCTAAGGGCAAACAATTAAAATGATCATCTTGCTTGCACACAGTCCCAGTGCTGTACATGGTACTCATTTTACGTAAAACAGTATCCAGCTGTAAGTTAAATGAGAAGAAGCTTTGTTTGAAAGAAGCATAAAACAGTACTTCTTTTATTCAAAAATCAACAGGGGCAGCGAAGACAGATACAGATAAGGGCAAAGATCTATCTACCAACCTACACTCCACAGTGTGGTAGATTATAGTCCATAACATTCAAGAAGAGGCCTTCATCCTGCATGGATTAATTTTATTTATTTATTTATTTATTTATTTATTTATTTATTATTTTGTTTATTTATTTTTGTCACACAGTATATATAAGCATGAGCATGAAATAACTATACAATATATAAGCATATATATAAGTATGAGTATGTAATAACTATATTAATTGGATATTGAGTCTGTCATTTGCACCTCTATAACTGTCTGGTTCGGTTCTGCAACCCAACAAGAAAGACACAGGCTTCAGAGGATAATTAGAACTGCAGAAAAAATAATTGCTACCAACCTGCCTTCCATTGAGGACCTGTATACTGCATGAATCAAGAAGAGGGCCGTGAAAATATTTACAGATCCCTCACATCCAGGACATAAACTGTTTCAACTCCTACCCTCAAAACGATGCTATAGAGCACTGCACACCAGAACAACTAGACTCAAGAACAGTTTTTCACTCTGCTAAACAAATAATTCCCTCAACACTGTCAAACTATTTACTAAATCTGCACTACTATTAATCTTCTCATTGTTCCCATCACCAATCTCTTTCCACTTATGACTGTATGACTGTAACTTTGTTGCTGGCAATCCTTATGATTTATATTGATATATTGACCATCAATTGTGTTGTAAATGTTGTACCTTGATGAAGGTATCTTTTCTTTTATGTACACTGAGAGCATATGCACCAAGACAAATTCCTTGTGTGTCCAATCACACTTGGCCAATAAAAAAATTCTATTCTATTCTATTCTATTCTATTCTGTTCTGTTCTGTTCTGTTCTGTTCTGTTCTGTTCTATTCTATATAACAAAAGGAAACACTAGGACAGGAATGGTAGGCACGCGTGTGCTCTTATTTGGGGTGCTCTTATTTGGGGTGATGCTGCTGCTGATATTATTACTAATACTATATATGCCTCACCGGAATGAGGAAGAACAGAAATCATTTGGTACATAACACCTGGGTTGAATTTAGCATAAAAGTCATCTATGATACTTGGCAACATACTTGGTGTTTTGTAGATGAATCTGTTGGTCGATTCTGGAGCAAACGAATCTGGAGCCTGATGGTTTCGTTAGTAATGTGATTCACATTGAACAAGCTAGCATTCCTGGAGGCTTCTTCATAAAATTTGGAGAATATGTTGTCTCTTTCATGCTGAAAAAAAAATATTAGAATTTTGAGTTTTTCTATCAGGCTCATTCAAAACTAAACTGAGGATTCAGAACTTTTTTTCCACTTTTCCTGTCTCTTTTTAATTACATGTAACACATTAAGAGTTTGAAAGTTGATGCAAATCTGTTTCATGGCCAGGTTTGCAGAGTAGATTTCTGCCCTTCCAGTTGTTAGTCTAGATTTGCAATTTTAAAACATTTGCATAAATCTGCTGGTACTAAGGGAAGGAACTTGCTTGTTTTTTTGAAAATGTATAAGGTTTATGGCATTCTTCATTATTTTTTCAATTTTCCAACAAAAATCATATTCAATCTATGCTTCTTCTGTAGCACTTCCTTTACAACCAACTAAATACTAGACAGCATCTAGGAAAACACCATGGAAATGGAGAAAAAATGGTAAGTTCTCCAATCAATTTTCAAAACCAAGTCTGATTTCTTTTTAAAGGAAAATACTAAGATTAATGAAAGCTCTTTCTCCTAGCCACCATCTGATGCTAGGTCTGTTTGAAGTACATAAATGTATACATATTCTACTACCCATCTAATTCAGTAGGCAGGCTGGCCATGCTCTGGGTCCTGTCAGTTAAGGAATGTCGGCTGGCAGGGATCAGGGCATGTGGCTTATCTGCCCTCCCTGGCCTTCCCTTCAGAGATCAAGATGACCTTGATTCTGCTGGCCTTTTGTTAGGCCGGGAAGACTTGATTGTGTTCCCGGGATTAGGGCCCTAAGTGCATCAAAGGCCCTGTATCTTGGCTGTATTACCATCTATGACAATACTTCAGCAATCCCATATATTTTTATATTATTTTAATTGTTTTTTAATTTGTTTTTATGCATCCTGCCCATAGTCACTTGTTATGATGGGCAGATTAAAAAAAGTATATGAATAAATAAGCAAACAAGCAAGTTATTCCCTTTCAGGTTAAGCAATGTTAATGGAGTATGAAATAATAATTAAAGAATTCAAATTTATAAGAGCCATGGTGGTGTAGTGGTTAGAATGCAGTATTGCAAGCTAATTCTGCTGACTGCCAGCAGTTCAATCCCGATGGGGCTCAAGGTTGACTCAGCCTTCCATCCTTCTGAGGTCGGTAAAATGAGGTCCCAGATTGTTGGGGCAATATGCTGATACTATAAACTGCTTAGAGAGGGCTGTAAAGCACTATTAAGCAGTATATAAATCTAAGTACTATTGCTATAAGAAAATGAAATATAGCTGTACAATAGTGCATAACCACATAATTTACTATACTACATTTCTTCATACCTTCTGTCCTCGCAAAACACTCTTGCTTTCATTATGTCCATATGTCACTTTATATATTATTTTTCTTCTTTTGAGGAACTTATCACCTCCTTCCAACCAAGGCCATCTTGGTCTTCCTTTTCATCATGACCCATTCACTTTTCTTTTATAGATTCATTTTTAGAGTTTAATTTTCATTCAATCTGACTTCTTTCACACCAGCCACACACCTTTGTATTCAGTCTACTGTCATTCATCACCCATTCGTTTTTTAACCCTATCTCTTTTTGTTTTAGAACATACATTTAATTATCCCACTCTGACCATATAAAACTCCCTTTTATACTTCTCTTGACAAATACAACTTTAATTTCCATATAATAATGTGGGCAGATACATGCTACTATACCCAGCCATGTTTAATTCTTTTGACAAACATTCATTCTTCAAAATAGGCCACAGCAGCTTTCCACCTGCATTTACATTTTAAAATTTATCCACTTATTTTTTTAAATCATCATAATCATTCTACCAAGCCACACAAATTCATCTACTTACTCTAATTATAATTGTTCACTCCGTTTTTCTTGTCAAACACAATTACTTTGGAGTTTGATCATGAATTTTGTGTAATATTCATGCAGATCATTCAACTATAGGCTCAAGATCCAGATGGATCTCGACAGATGAACACTGGACCCTAGCTAACAAAACGAAATTCAATGTAGAGAAAAATAATGTTTTACACCTAGGCAAGAAATATCAAATGTACATATACATATTAGGTGAAACCTGGCTCAACAATAGTAACTCTGAAAGGGATCTTGGAGTCCTAATGGACAATAACTTAAATATGAGCCAGCAGTATGCGGCGGCAGCCAATAAAGCCAACAATCCTAGGTTGTATTAACAGAGGGATAGAATCGAGATCATGTGACGTTTTAGTATCTTTATAAAACCTTAGTAAGACCGCATTTAGAATACTGCATCCAGTTTTGGTCACCATATTATTTTAAAAATGCAGATTCTGGAAAGATGTAGAAAAGAGCTACAAAGATGATTGGGGGCTGGAGGCTAAAACATATAAAGAATAGTTGCAGGAATTGGATTTGTCTAGTCCAGTGAAAAGAAGAATTAGGGGTGACATGATAATAGTGTTCCAAAATTTGAGGAGCTGCCACAGAAGAGAGGGGCCAACCTATTTCCCAAAGCACCAGAAGGCAAAACAAGAAACAATGGATGGGAAATAATCAAGGAGAGAAGCAACATAGAAATAAGGAGAAATTTCCTAGCAGTGAGAATTAACCAGTGGAATGGCTTGTCTTCAGAAGTTGTGGATGCTCCATCACTGGAAGCTTTTAAGAAGAGATTTGACAGCCATTTATCTGGATTGGTATAGGGTCTCCTGCTTGTGCAGGGGGTTGGATTAGAAGACCTCCAATGTCCTTTCCAACTCTGTTATTCTGAATAATAATAATAATAATAATAATAATAATAATAATAATAATAATAATAATAATAATAATAATAATAAAATCTTTCCTCCCCCCGCATTCCTGATGCTGCCACCCAACAGGCAGGTAGACCTCTTTCCTCCCCCCATGCTTGATTCTGCCCCCCAACAGGCAGTTAGACTTTTTTGCTCCCCCCCCATTCCTTATCCTGCCTTTCTACCACTAAAAAATCAGTTAGGCTGCCATGGCTGGGCCTAGACAGCTATTCGGTGCAATTCTACGGTTATGGGATTATCATTTTTGGATCAGTAGTGGCTTAGCCACCCTGAACCAACCTAGGCACCTACCATCACTAATGATGAGAAGGAATCAATGAAATTCCACACTGGATCGGTCATTGCCTGGGTCAATAAGGACTGCATCAGATGCTATGGCTCCTGGACATCTGTCGAAAAAGGGGCTATAGGGGTCAGTTGTTACTGCTAGAGAACCAGGATGTGCAACTGCAAAGCGACTAAAACAAAAGTGCAAAACTTGGACAACTGAAAAAAATCAAGAAATCATCAAATATTATTACCAGGCAGAACCAACAGCTAGGGGATTTCAAAATAAAAATAAAAATGATGCAACTGTGGAAGGAAAAAAACCCAGAAAATGACATAACTGAACAAAGATTAATGGATCAAAGATGCTTCATCATTTGTAATAAAGTTTTCACAGATGTAGAAATGCAACATCTAGAAAGATTGGCTAAAAAGAAAACAACAGGTAATGAACAACAGGCTGAAGAAACTGTTCCAACACCTGAACAAACTGACTGATCAGTGGAAGAAACCAACATACAGGATGAAAATCCTCCTGTGCAACAATTCGAAAGTGTACAGCTAAGTGGTCTAGCAAAAATGCTGAAAGAAAAGATTGAAAACCATATCAAAGAAAACATAGAAAGAAAAAGATTGCCTACCATTCACGAAGTGCATAGCAAACGAGTGAAAGATCTACTAACTGCAGTGAACAGCATTTTAATGTCCATCCCATCCAGCACACCATATGAAACAACCAATGTATAGCACAGCCACCATTATAACAGTAGAAAATGAGAAAGTGAAGATCTTGTGGGACTTTCGAATACAGACAGATCGTTACTTGAAACACAATACACCAGATATCACAGTTGTCGAAAACTGAAATATACAACTTATTGACATCACAGTACCAAGAGATGCCAGAGTTGAAGAAAAAGAACTGGAAAAAATTATGAAATATCGCGACCTGGCCATCGAAATTACACGGCTATGGATAAAATATGTAACAGTGATACCCATTATCATCAGGGCACTTGGTACCATGTCCAAGAATTTTATAAGATACATCAACAAATTGCAGCTTCCTGCAATAACACCAGTGGAACTGCAAAAAACTGCGCTACTTGGAACATTGTACATCTTAAGAAGGTACTTGGTTGATACCTAAGACGCTGGCAGGAACACGTATCAACCATTAGCACCAGTCAATGGTAATTGTGATGCCTTTTTGAATGTTCAGTTGACTGAGTTTCATGTTTAATGAATAAAGATAATAATAATAATAGTTATTCTTTTCAGTCAACAACATGACACCATGTTGTTGACTGCATGTAAAAATCAGATGTACATTTATAATTTACATAATGCTTTTCAGAAAGAAAAAAAAGGAGAGAAAGAGAGAGAGAGAGAGAGAAGGTGCAGACTAGTTACCAGCCTTAGTTTGATTCATGCCAAATGCAATAACCGTTGATGATAGTATGGCTGATAAGAGTGGTAAGGATCTTGGCATATATTGGCGAGGAAGCTTGGAACACTACCATAACTGATAACAATGTTCATGTTTTTTTAAAATAATTCGGTTAGGTTTACTATTTAGGGCTTCTTTATAAGTCAGTATAGTGCTCCCTGCATTCCACTAGTCCAGAGGCTCATGAAGTATTGTGATGCATACTACTGGTAATGAGGAACCGAAAAACACTCTTAACAGAACATAATAGTAAAGTAATGAAATTACATAGTAATTAAGGAGTTTGTATAGGTATGCAAAGTATTTTAATTGATAGTGATAAGAAGTCTGGGAATAAAACATGCACAGAGTACTAAATAATATTAATGTACTCTAACACAGATTATAGTATAAAATATAAGGTGAATATTCTTTCAATTTTTTGGTCCTGCATAAAATACTATTATTTCTTGGGAATATTCTACCAAGTATTAATCAGATCCAACCAAGGTCAGCGAGATACTGCCTCTGTAGGTCACAACTAACAACACACTAAATGTTATTAATTTAAAAAATTAATTAGATTAAATGTTAATTAAAAATTTAATGAAAATAAATTTGAAATTTTAAAATAGTATTTAGACAGTAGCAACCCCCAATTTAAAGAAAATTATGTACAAAAAGCAACTGGACTTTACTGATTTCATTGAACTGAAGAAGCTTCTTGGATGAGGAGCGAAATGTTTTCAAAGAAAAAACCAAAAAAGTCCAGTTGCCTTTTGAAAAAACACTTTTGAGATAAAGAAAATTGTTTTAGCTATTTTTCAGTAACTCATGATGCTGCTTTTTTTAGCTTATCTTTATGTATTTTAATTTGTAATCTGAGACAATACAATTGGTCTAGATTTCATGTCCATCATTCTGGCCAATGACCATGCTGGCTGAAGATAATGAAAACTGCCACCCGGCACATCTGGAAGGCAATGGATTGGAAAAGTGTCTTAAATGATTGCTGATATCACAGTTCTAAATAAGTTATTATAATGGCTTGAGCACTAGAAGGAATATGCCAATATCCCTAACAGATTCAGCCAATGATAATTAGTTACCTTAAGATCGAACAGGAAAAAATGTGCTGGCTTAACTGCTGAAACTGATAAATATAAAGTTTACATCATGGTCATTTACATAATTTAAAACTTTTCATATACACATGTCATTTGGTGTTTATTTTCATAAATAGAAATTTCTATAACAATGGAATCAAAGTGATACACCAAGTAGGTGACAGATCTCAGAAGATATACAGGGCATTAAGAAAGTATTCAAATCCTCTTCACTTTTGTCAATTTTGTTATGCTGCAGCCTGAGTCTACAGCAGAGGTGGGATTCACTTATCTACTGGTAAGTACCCTATCGGTTCACAAATGTGAGTGTGCGCTTGCGCTCCCTCACTACGCTCCCATGCACCACCACTGCCCATGTGAACGGCCTTCTGCGCATGCGCAGTAGTCACGCATTACATCCAGCCGGGTGGGCAGAGCCTCCTGCAGTCACCGCTACCAGTTCATGGGATCCAGACAGAACTGGCTGAATCTCACCACTGGTCTAGTTGTTGAACTGCATTTTTTGCTCATTAATCTACACTTAATACCCATAATTACAAAATGAGAACAGAATTTTAGAAATGATTGTAAATTTATTAAACAGAAAAAAATGAAATATCACATTGGCATAAGTATTTAGACCAATGGTGGATTGCTACCGATTCGCCCCAGTTCGGACAAACTGTTAGCAGCAGTGGCTGGAAGCTCTGCCCACCCGCCTGAATGTCATCAAATACGCTCTGCGCATGTACAGAAATGGTGTGTGTGCGAGCAAACCGGTAGCAAAGGTAAGTGAAACCTACCACTGATTCAGACCCTTCACTCAGTACTTTGTTGAAGCACTTTTGACTGCAATTACAGCATCAAGTCTTTTTGGATATGATGCAGCAAGCTTTGCGCACATGGACTGGGAGATTTTCTGCCATTCTTCCTTGCAATTCCTCTCAAGCTCAGTCAGGTTGGATGGTAGACTGCCATTTTCAGGTTCCTCCAGAGGTGTTCAATAGGATTCAAGTCAGGGCTCTGGCTGGACTACTCTAGGACATTCAGAGTTGTCTCTTAGCCACTTCTGTATTGTCTTGGCTATGTGCTTAGAATTGTTGTCATGTTGGAAAGTGAACCTTTGGCACAGTCTGAGGTCCTGAGTGCTGTGGAACAGATTTTCATTGAGGATATCCCTGCACTTTGCTCCATTCAGCTTTCCCTCTACACTGACCGAACTCCCAATCCCTGCTGCTGAAAAACACCTCCATAGCATGATGCTGCCACCACCGTGGTTCACTATTGGGTGGATATTGGGCAGGTGATGAGCAGTGCCTGGTTTCTTCTAGACATAACATTTAGAATTGAAGCCAAACAGTTCAATCTTGGTTTCATCAGACCAGAGAATTTTGTTCCTCACAGGTGCTTTCTTACAAACTCCAAGCGGGCTTTCATGTGTTTAGCACTGAGGAGAGGCTTCCATCTAGCCACTCTGCCATAAAGCCCAGATCTGTGGAGGGCTGTAGTGATGGTTTTCTTTCTGGAACTCTGTCCCATTTCCACCCAGGATCTTTGCAGTTCAGTCAGAGTGACCATCGGGTTCTTGGTGACCTCTCTTTCAAGGCTCTTCTCCCCCAATTGCACAGTTTGACTGGGCAGCTAGTTATTGGAAGAGTCCTGGTTCTGTCAAGCATCTTCCATTTGAGAATTATGGAGCTACTGTGCTCTTAAGAACCTTCAGTGCAACAGAAATTTTATTCTAGCCTTCCCCAGATCTGTGCCTTGCAATAATCTTGTCTCTGAGCTCTGCAGTTTCTTTGACCAAATGCAGGGGTGAAATGCTCCCAGTTCGGACCAGAACGCCGGTTCCGGTAGTGATGGTGGCAGGTGGTTTGGCGAACTGGTAGCAAAAATCCCTGCCCCACCCCCATGCCCAGCTGAGCCGCGCAATCATCAGAGGTTGTTTTTTTACTTTTAAAAGCATTTTTTCTTCCACCGAAAAAATTCTTTTAAAAGTTAAAAAAAAGCCTCTGATGATTGCATGGCTCAGCTGGGATCATCAGAGTCTTTTAAAAGCTGAAGAGGTTGTAAAAAATGCTTTTAAAAGGCTCTGACGATCCCAGCTGAGTTGCCTGATTGTCAGAGCCTTTGGTAGAAAAAATGCTTTTAAAAGGCTCTGATGATCCCAGCTGAGTTGCCTGATCGTCAGAGGCTTTTTTTTTTCTTTTAAAAGAAAATAAAAGCTTCTGATGATCAGGCAACTCAGCTGGGATTGTCAGAGCCTTTTAAAAGCATTTTTGATAACCTCTTCGGCAAAAGAGGTTGCAGAAAAAATGCTTTTAAAAATTAAAAAAAAAGTTGGCCATGCCCACCCACTCACATTACCCCCCCCCCACCAAGCCACACCCACAGAACCGGTAGTAACAAATTTTACATTTCACCACTGACCTAATGGCTTTTGTTCTGCTACAGTATGTATTGTCAGCTGTGAGGCCTTCTACAGAGAGGTATGTGTCTTTCCAAATCATGCCAATCAATTCAATTTACCACAGGTCGACTCCATTCAAGGTGTAGAAACATGTCAGCAACAATCAAGAGAAATGGGAGGCACCGGAGCTAAATTTAATGTGTTGTTGCAAAGATATTTATGCCAATGTGATATTTCAGGTTTTTTTCTTTTTAATAAATTTACAGACATTTCTAAAATTCTGTTTTCACTTTGTCATTATGGGGTACTGAGTGCAGTTTAATGAGGAAAAATGCATTTCAACAACTGTAGACTCAGGCTGCAGCATAACAAAATTGACAAAAGTGAAGAAGATTTGAATACTTTCTGAATGCCCTGTATGAAATTTAAGGCACAAGTTAGCAAAACTCATCTTTCCTCTTTGGATGACTATTTCTGAGGTATGAATAGCCTGTTTTTCTTCCAGCTAGTCATTAGAAAATTTTTTGTAACATTAAGAATCATTGCCCACCTTTGTTCCTTCATTTGATAAGCCTTAACTGGACTGTAACCCTGAGAAGTGTTTCCACTTCCCTCTCCCACTCGATTTGTATGCTGTCCTCAAAAAGTACTGACAGAATACAGCAATAAAATTATATGCTACCAATAGAAGGGAATCAGAATAGGGCAAAGTGGAATATCTTGAAGCTCATTACACCTATAGAAAGCTATTGAGATTGCTAATATCAATAAACATAAAAATCACAGTATGAACTTATAGATAAATAGAATCAATTATGGGTTTAGATAGAATAGCTGTAGTTCCAGTAGATTCCTTCCTTCTTCCATGATGTGACCCTCTTTCTACCTGGCATAATTAATTCATGTGAATGTTCAAATATCCCAACTTGTCTTAACATATTTTAGCAACAGAAAAACCAGTGACCCAACTGAAGAACTTTGACCCAACTTTGATTAGATTAATAGAGTTGGAAGGGACCTTGTAGGTCATCTAGTGTAACCCCCTGCCAAAGCAGGAGACCCTACACCAGATGCATCACGTGCTGGCCCCGCCCCCTGGTTTAGCAAAGGGGAGGAAGTCCTGAATACGTCACATGACGATGCCATGACAGTGCAAGTTTGACACCCCTGCCCTACACCATTTCTGACAAATGGCAGTCTTCTTGAAAGCCTCCAGTGATGAAGCTCCCACAACTTCCGAACGCAAGCTGTTCCATTGGTTGATTGTTTTCACTGTGAGAAAATTTCTCCTTATTTCTAGATTGAATCTCTCCTTAATCAGTTTCCATCCATTATTCCTTGTCTGGCCTTCAGGTGTCCTGGAAAATAGCTTGACCCCTTCCTCTCTGTGGCAGCCCCTCAAATATTGGAACACTGCTATCATGTCTGCCCTGGTTCTTCTCTTCACTAGACTAGTCATGCCCAGTTCCTGTAACAGTTCTTCATATGTTTTAGTCTCCAGTCCTCTAATCATCCTGGTTGCTCTTCTCTGCACTTTTTATAGAGTCTCAACATCTTTTTTATAGTGTTGTGAACAAAGCTGTTGGGATATACAGCAGTCAGAGTGGGAGAAGCATCTGTTTTTCTTCAGTTGAGTCACTGGTTTTGCTTTTGCTAAAATATGTTAAGACAACTTAGGATATTTGAATATTCACATGAATTAATTATGCCAGGTAGAAAGATGGTCACATCATACTGCTGTATAAATTTTTCTGAAAACAGTAGAATAAAACAAAATTAGTACAGTATGATTCTTAAATATTTTAGGGGAAATGTCAAAACTAACATTTCTAGATTGTCTCTGATTTCAGCTATGAGGGATCAGACAAAGGCATATCAGTATTTTATAACTGAAATCCTTCCATCTGTTTTACAAAATTTGGTCTAGAAAACATGCAGTTCTATCTGAAATAATCAATGCCTTAGTTGTTCATTTTTAGGAAACATACTATTTTTTTATATTTATTGTCAGACTGTAATTAGCCTTCAATTGTAATTCAGGTAAGCCTCAGGTAGGTTTTATGATGCTGTTAAGTTCAGCATATGCCATTTTAATCTATTCCTTATTGATACTGATACTGAGCTTTTTATTTCATTCACCATTCCAGATCATTTTTAATATCCTCTTTTACATTCCCATTTATTTCTTAAATAAACAGCAAATAGTCATCATCGGTACGCACCATTATTTTGGCATTTTCTTCTGTCAAGTTGGTATTATAATTCCATGAAGCGATGGATGCATTATAATACAGATCATCTGCACGGGCATCAAATTGCTTTAAAAACTCTGCAGCTTGCTGGGTCACATCCTGGGCCACAGCCAAAACAACAAGACTCCAAGTAAAGCAGAGCCAGGATAACATAATTCCTTTTAGGTCAAAAAATGCTGGATGGGTAAAGCTCCTTGAAGAAGGCTTCCTGATCAGTGCTTGTTTCATTAGTATTTATCCAGTGTTTGGCTATAGAAAAAGAGGAAGAAACCTATTCACAGGGCATTTTATAGTTTTAATCCAGCAAAGGGACAAAATCTAGAAGTGGGGGGGCGGTGTTAAAGCCAAGTAAGCAAAAGTGAATAATTAACTTCTGGAGAAAGATAATTACCTGTAAGCATTTTATGGTTTTCTTTTGAAAGGCTTTTACATAGAGTTAATATTTCCCCAGCATCCTGTCAATGATAGAGCTTGTTATCATCTGTCCTGTCACATTTTCTGAGATGAGAACTTGGAGGTTTTAAAAACAGACTTATACAATATGATACGACTAGAAGGCCTAATGCCAAAGTTCTGGTTAGCTGCATCAAATGAATATGTGAACTTTAGCATTCCTCACCTTAGAAGAGTCAGCCGTGTGACTTCCCTCCAACTATTTTTTTCAGCTTCTTCTGTCTTTTTCTTTAATAGTTCCACTTCTGGACATAGTCCCTTGGACCTCCTCAGACCCATACCTCCTCTTCCTTTATGAGGTCACTTTTCTGCTTTCCTTTATGAGGAAAATGAGCTGAGCTAAGTGGTGTAGCTAATCACTGTTTGTGCATCATTACTATGATTGCAAAAAACCCTTGGTTTAGTACCTTATAGTTTAGATATATAATTGTTGTTTTTGCCCAGAAAAAGTTGCTGGTTGAATCCAACTCACCCTTCCCCTCATCCTTAATGACCTTATGCAAGCTGATAATAATATTCCTTTCCTGGAAGGCATTTCATCTATGCATTGTTGCTTTTCTAAATATGATTTGATCAGAATAGACAACAGTTTTCATTGTAAGTAATTTCTCCATTGGACTGTAGTAATTCCAGTTTCCGTTAATGCCCAGTTTATGTCATAAGTACCTTCTGAACTGCCCTTTTTCAGATTAGAATGTAAATTAGAAAGCAAAAGGCTCTGCCTTCTTAGTAGTGGAATTATTTATTTATTTATTTATTTATTTATTTATTTATTTATTTATTTAGTCACACAGTATATATAAGCGTAAGCATGAAATAACTATACAATATATAAGTATATATATATATATATAAGTATGAGTATGTAATAACTAAATTAATTGGATATAACAAAATTCTTTACATTACATTTGTAATGTAAAGAAAAACAGAAGTCTCTTTCATGAGAGAATAAAAATATTAGGAAGATAGAGGACAAATTTTGGCACAAGTGTATCATTTGCAATTATGTCCAGTTGATTTGCCCAGTGATAATATAGCATATTAACAAGAATAAGTAAATAAAATAAAACATAAAATTAGAACATTGCAAATTTAAAGAAGAAAAATGAAATAATAATTTAAAATGGTGTTGGTACAAGGGACAGTTTCCCCCAGCTTGGTACCCTTGAAGTTGGACTACAATTCCCAGAATTCCAGAAAAGCATAATTCTGACCATGATGATATTGAGATTTGTTAGGATTTAGCTCATTGGCATTGACTATGAAGTTATCTGACATCAGAATAACAAAAGTTAGTGGCTGCGAATTCTGGGAGTTATGTCAAAATATAGTATGTGAAATGCAACAATTTTGGGAAGCTGTTAAAGCAATTTTGAAGCTGTTAAATATAAACAACATATGTAAAAATAAATTGTTTTATTGTTAGAAATCTATTTAAATACTCATCTTGCACAGTTGATGGAAAAAAACCTAAACCTTTGACCAGTGGTGGTATTCGAAATTTTTTACTATCGATTCTGTGGGCGTGGCTTGATGGTCATGTGACTGGGCGGGAGTGGCTTGGTCATATGACTGGGTGGCTGTCGCTAGGTGATCATGTGACTGGGTGGCCGTGGCTAGGTGGTCACGATCCTAGTTCCCCCTACGAAGATTCCTCCATTCAGACCTTTTGCAATCCCCCAAAGGGTCAAAGGAAACCAGATTCCATACAGCTCTGAACCCTTAAGGCAAACCAAACACAAGTGGTCCTCGCTTAATGGCTGGATGCTTATCAAGTGTTCAAATTTACGACTGACCTTCCAGAGCTAATTGACCTATTTTTGGAGTTTTGACAGCCTTGCACACACACACACACACACACACACACACACACACATTTATGAACAGTTACAACATCCCACACAGTCATGTGACTGAGGGTTTCTATGTTTTTTGCCAGTTTTCAACAATTCCATCTGGTTTCCGGTTAAAAATGCCCATTGGGGGAAATGGACTTGTTTAACAACCAAAGTGTTCACTTAATGACCACAAGGTTCACTTAAACAGATCTCTCACTCGCTCGCTCTTTTTCTTTCTCTCTCATCTCTCCTTCTCCCTCTCTGTTTCTCATCTCTCTCTCCCTCTCTTTCTCCTCATCTCTCTCTCCCTCTCTCTTTCTCTCTCGTATCTCTTTCTCCCCCCTCTCTTTCTCTCACTCATCTTTCTCTGTCTCTTTCTCTCTTATTCTCTCTTTCTCCATCTCTCTCTCTGTTTCTCATCTCTCTCTTTCTCCCCCACCCCTCTCTCTCATGTGGGTGTAGGTGTGGGTGTGTGCATGTACACGCAAGGCTGATAGAGGATGGAGCTATCCACTTCCTTGGCACAGGAAGGGGTTTGAGACCGCGTTGCGGCCCTGAGCACCAACATTACAACTGCCCCTTCCTCTTTTCCTCCCTCTTGTTGCGATCTTGCTATCTTTTTCTTCCCACTCCTTCACGACCTTGCCATTCCCCTCAAAGTGCCTGCAGGCCTTGAGATTTTCCCCTCTTCTCTTTCCTGAGGCATGGGCTTTAACGGACGGGAAGCAAAAGTGACCCAAATGGTCCACGTCCTCCTGGAGCAGTAGCTGGTTGGCTTGCCCTGACAGATTGCCTTTTTTTTCCTCCTCTCACTTCTTTTTTTTAACTCACTGCTTTAGAGGCAGTGTATACAGGCAAAACCCAGGAGGCACGCATGCACGGTGTTCTATTCTCAGAACAGCAATGATGGAGGTGAAGCAGGGTAACGATTGACAACTATTTATTTAACTGACAGAAACCTCAAACAGAGACTCGCTCAATATCCGACACTTGGATTGCGAGTTAATGAGCAACTCCCTCAGTGCTGACAGCTCTTTTATATCGGAGCTGTCAGCGTCGCAACCAATCAGCGTACTCCGCTGTCCTGCCAGTTTGCTGCCTTGCCAGTGGACCAATCGGCTGTGTGCCCTTATCACATGGCCACTGGCTGTCCAGAACACTCCTTCCCTCCCGGATCGTGCAAGCGTAATCGGCCAAGTATGCCGGGCAGCGTCAGCTCCTTCCTGACCTGCATGGTGCAGCATTTTCAATCAGTGACAGTGGATCTTGTAACAGAGTCTCTGCAACTGCTGGCAGGGGATTAGCTGCTTCTGCAGGAAAACCACTTTCTAGTTGTTGCCCAGGACATGGGGGTAAATCTGTGGTCTCTCTTGTCTTGTTTGACACCCCCCTGTGCTAGGGATGTCCTCCACTTCCTCCCCATTGCCTACCATTGCATGTGTCAGTGGGGTAGCTATCTTATTAGGGATTGTTCCCACTGTGGGTAAACAGCATTTTCGTATTTGATCAATGTGTCGCCGTCAAATACACCCATCATCCAATTGTAATCAGTACAAACAGGGTCCAGTTATCTCGACTACCTGTCCTGGCAGCCATCGGGGGTCTCCACCAAAATTTAGGGCATAAATCCATTCCCCTAGTTGGAATATCCTAGCCCCTCCCATAGAGTCCAGTGGTTTCTCTGTCGAGTAGTCAGGATATAACTGATTGAGAGTGGTTCTCAACCGGCGGCCCATCATAGCTCGGCCAGGCTATGGTTAGTTATTGGATTAGGTGTCGAGTGCTGTGCTAGGAGACGTGGCTAATTTCATATGCCAGTCTCCAGGTCCTAACTTTACCAGGACCTCTTTGGCCGAACGAATGGTCCGTTCAGCCAAGCCATTACTGGCCAGATGGAATGGGGCCGACAGCGCATGACAAATGCCCTGCCTAGCGAGGAAGGTCTGGAAAGGCACCAATGTTAGTTGCAGACCGTTGTCCAACACTAACACATCCTGCAGGCCATGAGTGGTGAACATCTTATGCAATGTTTTTACTACCGTCTCAGCAGTGGTCGAGGTCATGGATGTGACCTCGATCCACTTAGAATATGCATCCACGACAACCATGAATGTATGACCCTGGAAGGGGCCGGCAAAATCCAGGTGGATACGGGACCAAGGGGTCCTAGGGGTCTCCCATTCCCTAATGGCCACTGAGGGTGGGGCTGCCATATTTTCTTGGCAACGCTGACAGCTCACTACCCAGTCTGTGATAGCCTCATCCAGCTTTGGTCACCACACATAGCTGTGGGCCAACGCTTTCATTCGGGCTATGCCGGGGTGATGCTCGTGCAATGTGTGTAATACCACCCTCCATAACTCATTGGGTATTATGACCCTGGAGCCCCACAACAGGCAACCTTGCAAGATTGAGATCTTGTGCTGTCTGAGCCCATAATGTTGGAATTCGTGCGCTAGCTTCCCCTGGGGCCATTCCCTTTTCACCCAGTCACTGATCTGGCAGAGGGTACTATCCCTGGAGGTGAGCCTAGCCATATCCGCAGCAGTAACAGCTGCCAGCTGGTCATCTATAAGAAGGACGGATGACGCTGTAGCGGGGTCCTCGACCTCAAAAGGCAGGGGACACTGGCTCAGAGCGTCAGCATGCTGCATGGCTTTGCCGGCCCGATGGACCAGCCTGTACTTGTAAGTGGCCAGGAAAACAACCCATGAATCATTCTGGGAGACAGGATACCTGGAGTCTGGCGATCGCTGGCAAGGATGCCTAAAAATGGCTTATGGTCCGTGATCAAGTCAAACGAGCAGCCATACACATAGTTGTGGAATCTTTTCACACCAGGCACGGCCGCCAAAGCCTCCTTGTCAATGTGACCGTAGTTCCGCTCTGTAGATGAAAGAGTTCTGGAAAAATGGGCAATGGGGGCTTCTGAACCTTTAAGCAGCCTATGGCTCAAGACAGCCCCCACCCCGTACGTGGAAGCGTTACGGCCAACGTTAGTGGTAGGTTGACATCGTATTGCACCAATACTTGGGTAGACAACAGTAAGTCTTTAACAGCCTGGAATGCCCTGGCCTCTCTCTGCCCCCAGGTTCATGGCATATGGGATCTCAGGAGTTGGTGGAGTGGCTCCACAATGGTAGATTTGTGGGGCAAAAAGATGTTATAAAAGTTCAGTATGCCCAAGAACGCCTGGAGCTCCATTTTATTCTTCGGTGTAGGAGCCTCCTTGATGGCATGCACCTTTGACAGAGACAGGTGCAGACCATTGGCGTCCACCAGGAACCCATGGAATTCGACGTGTCTCACACCTAGCTTGCATTTGTCTGGTTTAAGCTTTAGTCCCTTCTGCCAGAAACGAGTCAATACAATATGAAGGCTGTTAATAAGCTCTACTTCAGACATGGCTGATACGAATATGTCATCAAAATACAGTATCACTCCCGGCAAGCCCTGTAACAGTCTCTCCATGAGGCTCTGAAAGATGCCGGGGGCGATGCACACACCAAATTGGAGCCAACACTTGAACACTCCCTGGTGTGTGATGATAGTCTGTGTCTCCACAATTTCATCGTCCACCTCCAACTGCTGCTATGCTTGAGCCATGTCCAGTTTTGCAAAGATTGAACCCCGGCCCAAGGAATGAAGAAGGTGCTGGACCACTGGAACTGGATAGGGATTCAGCTGGAGAGCCTGATTGATTGTCGCCTAATAATCTGCACAGATTTGTATAGAGCCATCTGATTTAATCGGAATCACTATGGGTGTCTCCCACCTTGCCTGCTCTATGGGTTCTAATATTCCCTGTGCTATCAGTTTATTGATCTCCTTGTGCACCTTGGGATGGAGGGCAAAGGGGACCCAGTGTGGTTTAAGGTATATAGGAGTTATGCTAAGGTCCATATTAAACAATATAGGAGTCCCAACATATTTTCCTAGCTTGCCTTTAAATACGTCAGTGAACTCAGCAACCAGGTCTGAGAATGGATCTGGCATAGTGCCGTGTATCTCAGTTACTGCCAACCCTAGAGCCTCAAACCACTCTAGGCCTAGCAGGCTGGGCAGCGAGCTATCGACTACCACTAATTTAAGGTGGCCACTGAAATTCCTGTATTGTACTTTAAACCTTCTGCAACCTAGAATGGAAATATGAAATCCCTGGTAATCGCACAGTCTGAGCCTGCAGGACAACAATCTACTCTTCACCATCGAGGGCACTAACCTCCTAAGTGTATCCCATGATATGATTGGCACAGATGACCCTGTGTCAATCTCCATTCTACAACTCTTGCCCTCGATTAATACTGAGAGAAACATCTTTTTCAAATCAGAGTTAGCCTGATCAACTATTTCCCCAGGCCAGCTGTGCACAATTGTGAAACAGTCTTCTTCCACCTGTTCCGTCCTATTCTGTGGCCAGTAACCTCGAGTGTTAGGCCTTGCTGGGTTACCATTCACAGGCAGCACGGCTCTACAGACCCTTGCTAGATGCCCCTTCTTACCGCACCGCCTGCAATCAACATTTTTAAAAAGGCAGGCAGAGAAATTGTGGTTTCCTCTGCACCTCCCACACGGACCCTAATTCCTCTTTTCCTCAGGTTCCCTATTATTTCTGGACTGGAAGGCTTTAAGGTGGCTGGTTTCCTATCCCCTTCGCTTGCCTGGTCCAATTCTACTACTTCCTGGTGGACAGCGGATGGTTTATCCGTTGTTGCTGGATTAAAGGACTTCCTTATTTCTGTTGTTAACTGATTGGATAATTCAGAGGCCCTAGCCTCATCTATGGCCGTTTGCAGTGTTATATCTGTTCTAGCGAGCAGACAGCATTGAGTCGTATATCTCTGACTCCACAGATCAACTGATCCAGCAATATCTCCCCTAGCTCCTTAAACTCGCAATACAAGGCTGCTTGCCTTAGAGCAGCTGTGTATTGCGCAATGGTCTCCCCCTCCTTCTGATACCTAAGTCTAAATGCGTGGCGTCTAGCGACTCTGGATGGTAGTGGGGTGTAGTGACCCTTTAAAACAGCTAATAGGGTCTCCCATGGCACGTCCTGGACCGACTGAGGCACCAATAGAGCTCGGGCATTCTCAAACATATCGTATCCACAGACACTCAGGAATACAGCTAGCTTCTTATCCCCAGGTAGCCCCCTATAATCCTTAGCAGATAGGAAACAAGCAAAGCGGTCTAAGAAGGAATCCCAGGTTTCCTTCCTGAGCAAAGGGTGTGAAGGCCGACAACGTTGCCATGCTTGGTTAGGTTAGTTTTTCAGCTTTAACTGACCCGCCTTTGTCGTTGCCGTGGATATGCTCCGCGTGATAGCTCTTAACGACTCCGTTAGCCCCGCCGCCTTAGGTACATCCCACCTTTGTCGCCAGTGTTCTATTTTCAGAACAACAATGATGGAGGCGAGGCAGGGTAACGATTGACAACTATTTATTTAACTGACAGAAATCTCAAACAAAGACTCGCTCAATATCCAATACTTGGATCGCGAGTTAACGAGCAACTCCCTCAGCACTGACAGCTCTTTTATATAAAATAGAATAGAATAGAATAGAATAGAATAGAATAGAATAGAATAGAATAGAATAGAATAGAATAGAATAGAATAGAATAGAATAGAATTGAATTTATTGGCCAAGTGTGATTGGACATACAAGGAATTTTTTTTGGTGCATATGCTCTCAGTGTACATAAAAGAAAAAGAAAAAAAATACCTTCATTAAGGTACAACATTTACAACACAAATGATAGTCATAGGGTACAATTTAACCCTTAATGATAGCAACAAAAAGTTACAGTCATACAGTCATAAGTGGAAAGAGATTGGTGATGGAAACGATGAGAAGATTAATAGCACTGTAGATTTAGTAAATAGTTTGACAGTGCTGAGGGAATTATTCGTTTAGCAGAGTGATGGCCTTCGGGAAACTGTTCTTGTGTCTAGTTGTTCTGCTGTGCAGTGCTCTATAGCGTCGTTTTGATGGTAGGAGTTGAAACAGTTTATGTCCAGGATGTGAGGGATCTGTAAATATTTTCACGGCCCTCTTCTTGATTCGTGCAGTATACAGGTCCTCAATGGAAGGCAGGTTGGTAGCAATTATTTTTTCTGCAGTTCTAATTATCCTCTAAAGTCTGTGTCTTTCTTGTTGGGTTGCAGAACCAAACCAGACAGTTATAGAGGTGCAGATAACAGACTCAATAATTCCTCTGTGGAACTGGATCAGCAGCTTCTTGGGAAGTTTGAGCTTTCTGAGTTGGCACAGAAAGACAGTCTTTGTTGTCCTTTTTTGATGATGTTTTTGATGTTAACTGACCATTTTAGATCTTGCGATATGATAGAACCTAGAAATTTGAAGGTTTCTACTGTTGATACTGTGTTGTCAAGTATTGTGAGAGGTGGAAGTATGGAAGCGTTTCTCCTAAAGTCTACCACCATTTCTACAGTTTTGAGTGTGTTCAGTTCCAGATTGTTTCGGTCGCACCACAAGGCTAGTTGTTCGACCTCACGTCTATATGCAGATTCGTCATTGTCTCGAATGAGACCAATCACTGTTGTATCATCTGCGAACTTCAGTAGTTTAACAGATAGATCATTGGAGATGCAGTTATTGGTATACAGAGAGAAGAGAAGTGGGGAGAGCACACAGCCTTGGGGGGGCCCTGTATATTGGAGCTGTCAGCGTTGCAGCCAATCAGCGTACTCTGTTGTCCCACCAGTTTGCTGCCTTGCCTTGCCGGCAAACCAATCAGCTGTCACATGGTTATCACATGGCTGCCGGCTGTCCACAACACACAGGGTGCCCTGCCCCCTCCCCTCCACTTCTTTTTCTTGCCCTCCTTTTCGCTCAATAGCCTTTGAACTGCACAGTAAGGCTTTAGCCGTCAGTAGCACCACTTCAGCCTGCCTGTGTCCCCCCCATACCTTGATGCTACAGCATCATTATCTTTAGGGAGAGCTGCAGTCTCAAAGAATGTGCAGCAAGAAAAAAGGCAGCTAAGTGTGCTGCTGCTGCCATTCCAGACGGCTGCTTCAGGAGTGAAGAGAAATAAAGAGACCAGGCGGCAGGTAAAGGTTCACTTGCTTGCTTTGCTCACCCGCCTCCGCTGCCTTTTCTTGGCTCCCCTCGTCTTGCAGCCAGCTTTCTCATTTAGGGAGATGCTGCAGTCTCAAAGATCAGGAAGGCTGCACAGCAAGAGAAAGGGCAGTGAAACTTGCAAGAGCGGAGATGGGAGAGCAAAGCAAGTGATGCTTCGAACTGCCAGCTGGCCTCTTTATTCTCCTCACTCCCGAGGCAGCTGGGTAGCACAACACAAGGCTGTTTCTGCCCCCTTCCAGAGCTGCTTCTGCCGTTCCACAGGGCAGGGGAGGGGGGGCCTGTTAAGGGTAATCTGGGTTCACAACCAAGATTATGAATTGTTGAGCAGAGTACCCTACGCATGAAAACGACTGAGACTGGTTGTATACAATAACAGTCACTTGCAGACAAACTGGGGTTTGATATTCCTTTAGTTTTAGGGAAAAGGCAAAGTCATAGTCCAAAAACAATTCCAGGTCATACACATATAAAGTCAGTCAGGGATGTTACAAGTCTTCTTACCAATGCAGATTTGCAAAACAAACAAGGTCTTCTTTCAGTTCAGCAAAACACAGTTCAATACACAACAGTCAGTATCTTGAGGAATCAGTAACTAGCCATAATCAAGCAACAATGCTGTAGAGTCTCTGTAGATTCCCCAAACAAGCCATAATTTACTAGTCCTTTTATACATTGGCTACAGAGCTCAACCAATGAGGATGCTTGCAATGATGCAGCACAGCCTTAAAGCAATATCATGCCTTTCTACAAACATACATAGTTAGTTTATATATTGCCTGGCCAACTAGTTAGGCAAATGACAATTTCCTGATAGGGCGGTTGGGAGGCCAGGCACTCCCACACCATGACCAAGTGGGTGAGTTCAGGCCAGCTATCAGATGGCAATTGTTCCTTCACTTGCAGCCCCTAGGGGACTGGCCAGGAGCGCCTGGCGGGCTTGGGCTAGACAGACTGGCTTGCGTGACAGGGATCATTGCTCGGGTGTGTGTGCTGCCAGACCTGGATGTGGTGGGCTGCCCTTGCCCAGGTGGCTCCAAAATTAAATGAGGAAAGTAGCATACCATGGGAGGGAGACCCACTCCAACCTGCCCGTTTGGCATAAGGGCTGCCTCGGGGGCAACATGGCAGGGCCTCCTTTCAGACCTGGCTCTTGGCTGTTGCCTCTAATCTACAGTTTATTCATGAGCACCATTGGCCTTTCTCCCTACTTCTCCTGGCCAATGGTGCTCATGAGTAAACTGCAGCTAGGATCGCCCATGTGCTTTCCTCACAGGCCAGGCCAGCTTGGGGAAATACATGGGAAGGGCTCTGGTGCCACAATCTCCCATTTGCTTCCCTCACAGGCCAGGCCGGCTTGGGGAAACAGACAGGAAGAGCTCTGGTGCCGCGATCTCCCGCATGCTTCCCTCACAGGCCAGGCCGGCTGGGGGAAACACATGGGAAGGGCTCCAGTGCCACAATCTGCCGTGTGCTTCCCTCCCTCCCCATGTGCATCAGTCCACCCCTCTGCCAGCTTCCCTCCCCCACCCATCTGCCAGCCCGTGCCCTTTGGCCTTACCTTTGCCAGCAACAGTGAGCAGAAGTATGCAGTTAGATTCTGTAAGTAGTGGCTGGGAGGGGTGGGGAGGAAGGTGGGGTGAGTGAGCATCGTACAGGTGTGGTGAGTGAGTAGGGACCGGGCGACCCGGTTCAGGAGCGTGGCCAGCCAAAGGGTGCTACCGGTTTCGCAAACCATACCAAATTTCCATTAACGGTTCACCTGAACTCATACGAACCAGCTGAACACCATCTCTGCCTTTGACACAACTTTTACAGGTTAAATAAATAGTAACTATTTGAATCTGATCTGGGAGTTTATCAAATGGTATTTAGCTTTTCCAAGGTGATGTCTACCAGGTGTTTGGACTGTAATTCCAATTCCCCATAGATATCATAGAAATTGCCTAGGATTTGGGCCCTTTTAGTCCAATATATCCTGATGGTTTTGCCATATTGGGAAGTGCTTGAGTAAATAGACAAGTCATTCAAAATGATTTCCTATACTCGTTGTTAGTTGCGAAGTCATGTCCGACCCATTACGACCCCATGGACAATGTTCCTCCAGGCCTTCCTGTCCTCTTATCATTCTCTGAAGTCCATTTAAGCTCATGCCTACTGCTTCAGTGACTCCATCCAGCCATCTTGTTCTCTGTCATCCCTTTCTTCTTTTGCCCTCAATCTTTCCCAGCATTAGGCTCTTCTCCAGTGAGTCCTTCCTTCTCATTAGGTGGCCAAAGTATTTGAGTTTCATCTTCAGGATCTGGCCTTCTAAAGAGCAGTCAGGGTTGATTTCCTCTAGGACTGACCAGTTTGATCACCTTGCAGTCCAAGGGACTCGCAGGAGTCTTCTCCAGCACCATAGTTCAAAGGCCTCAATTCTTTGGGGCTCAGGCTTTCCTATTCGACTATCCGATATTTTGATAATTATTTTGCTTCCCTCTATTTATGTAACCTGTTTAATTTCTATTTTAATTCCATGAGCTGAACAAAACCAATTGCTAAAGATTAAAAGTAAGAAAGAAAATTACAACTTTTCTTATCTGCCAGTATCTTTTTAACCAGTATGATTCATCTAGTACATCTTTAGAGCACCAGTCCAAGACATATGATACTGGGAAAGAGGAGGTAAAAACCTGTTGCTTCTAGGAATTAGATCAAGGGTGTCAAACTCGGGCCCGCGGGCTGGATGCGTCACATGCTGGTCCTGCCCCCGCCCGGTTTAGCAAAGGGGGAAAAAGTCCTGATACATCATGTGACAACATGATGATGATGATGATGATGATAATAATAATTAATAATAATTAATAATAATAATTAATAATAATAATAATAATAATAATAAGGGGCGTGCATAAGAGCACAAAAGTGCCTACCGTTCCTGTCCTATTGTTCTCTTCATTATATCTAATTAACATAGCTGTTGCATACTTTTACTTATATATATATATTTCTTTCATGATGTATTGTTTTTATTTATGACAATGTTTGTGTATACTGTTGTGACAAAATAAAAAATAAAACAAAAAACAAAAAACGCTGTGACAATGTGAGTTTGACACCCCTGAATTAGATCAACTTATTTATTAGGTAAGGTAAATAGATAAAAACTGAAGAATTAATTTTATCTGTTCATACAACACACAAAGCCTGTGAATTAATTACAGCTGTTTAGATTTATCGAAGCTAGAAGCCATGGTTTACGAACTACAGTGCTGGGTTTGTATAATGCACTAAGCCACAAAGAAGCACGACACATAGCTTAGTATAGTATTGAATTCAGTTTGGTTTAGAGTAGAGAATTAAGGCAGCTCTTTGTCACTAATTCCCACTGTAATTAAAAGTATTGATTTCTGAATAGATTATATTGCTTTATAGCTGCAGTTGTAGCACCGGAAATTAGTTCCATCACAATAAATAAGATGATCATAAATGGTTTATCCTGGGACCAAGCAATTTAGCATTTACCTTAAAGATAAAAGCAATAGGCAGAATGCTAATTATCTTTTGGTCTGTATTGCCTGATTCATTCACTGGTCTTCACAAATTCCAAGCACCGTTTGATGGCAAGATTTTCTACAGAGTGATCTTATACAAGAATGAGTGTCAGGAATTTTCAAAAGTTCGCAACATATGTATGGTTGGAGTTGAAACTCACTTCAACTCACTTCAGATGACATCTTTAAACTGATCAGGCCAAAATTCTCCTTTGGCAAATGTAAATCACTGGAAAATGAGGAAAGGCTTTCAGTGTTACTACCTAGCAGCAAATATAAGGATTAGGATAAATTCAGATTGCATTCAGGGTATGAGAAAAGTTTTGGATCTTTTTTCCCTGATTCCAGCATAAACACAAAATATTCCTATTTATCCAAGGGAAAAATTACTCAGTGACTTTGTTAAAATAACTTTTACAGTATGTTTCAGATTTTAAATTCAGAAATGTTAATGATCTAGGTAAATTGAGATTAGAGTACACCTGGTGGGACCCAGAAGAAGGACCTTCTCCGGGGTGGCCCCCTCTCTCTGGAACATCATCCCCACAGAGATTAGAATGGCTCCCACTCTAGCATTCTTCCAGAAGGCACTGAAGACCTGGTTCTGCCAACAGGCCTGGAGAACCCAGAGTGGGATGGAGCCCATTAAATGGCTTGTGTGAGGTGCTGTCACTGGGGTGGGGCATGGGGGATGATTTTAGTATATTAATTTATTATATGACTTCTTTTATTAGTTTTATTGTTTTTATATGTTGTTTTATATTCTGTAAGCCACCTTGAGTCACCATGTGCGAATAAGCAACAATATAAATTCCTTAAATAAATAAATAAATAAATAATCTCTGCTGCCATAACTCTTTGAAAACATCTAATTTGATCAACAGACTAATAAACAACAGAATACTGGAAAGGTGTTGTTGTTGTTTTTTTGCACTATTCTTAGCATTAAAAGAATTATTACTAATTCATAACAAATTCTGCCCTCTTCCCTACCTATTTTCTGAATTATTTGACCATTTCTCAGTTTTTGAACTTTAAAAGATTTAGATTCTTGTGTTATAATTCACTGTTCAAAAATCCAAAATATATTATATCCCCCTTTTAATATTTAACTTTGATGTACGTTCTATTATTCTATCTATATTCTATATTCTACTTCAGCTATTCCATTTTTATCATCCAATTTGTGCCAATCTGATAAAACATGCTAAAATAAACACACATTACATCACTGCAGGACAAAAACTTAGATTATGAACCATTATAAAACTTTGCAGTTACTTTGTACAAAGACCCTAGTGAGAGAATTGTAGTAATATCTATAATAGTTTAACCATACAGGTGTTCAAGAACACATTGTAAACACAACCTACCATTTGTTATTTTTTATTAGTTTTTAATAATTATATTTTATTGTTGCATTGGTGCCCATTGAAGTGAATAGAATCCTATGGTAGCAAAAGTTGGCTTGTATGTTAGAAGAAAGCAGCTCACATGTTTCCTGCTATAAAATAATAGAAAAAGTGAAGATATGACTAAATTGTAATAAGGAAGCATCTATGGCTTTTCATCACTGATACATCCAAAGAACATTTAACAGTGGAAGTTTTATTAAACATTTACAAATTTTCATGAAGAACATTGCCTTGATTGAGGAACTCTTATCACTATATAAGCGTGCTTATCAAAAGAAATGCACCCAAGGGCAAAAAAAAAAAACCAAAGTACATAATTTTCTTGTTATTGATAATCAGCAGTAAGAACCAGATAAAAGGAGGTCAGAGTTTCAGAAAGAGACAGAGAAACAGCATCCATTTATGTTCATAAGGGTGTAAACCGATCATCATCTGCTGCTGCATAGACTCCATTAATCTGTCCAGCTTTTAAATCTAAAGTATGACAGGGAATTCTATTTTCCATTGTTACGGCTGCTTCGTATTTATCATCTAAATCTTCTGCTTTTTCAGCATTTTTATGTCTAGAAAAGAGAGAGAATAAAATTGCTAGTCAGTAAAATATGAAAAGCATATATCTTTTCAGCCTTAATTTTGCAGATAAATTACCCTTCTATAAATATTACAATAATGTACAGCTTTGGTGTAGTAGTTAAAGGGCTTAGGCTACAAACTGGGAAATTGTGAGTTCAAGTCACTCTTTAGGCACAAATACAGCCCTTGGGCCAGTTACTCTCTTTCAGCTCTAGGGAGGAGGCAATAGCAGAATGTTGCCCAGAAAACTTCACAGCTGTGTCCACCAGCAGATTCCAACTGTTTGGAATCAATACCAAGATGAGGGCACCAGAAATACGCAACCTAAAACCGTCTCTATCAATTGGCCCTGATGGATTATGTGCCTATTTCCTAAAGAAGCTCTCAATCATCACAACAAAACCACTTAGCATAATCTACAAAATAACTTTCAGAACCAGTTCCTTACCTAACTAGCCTCGGTCATCCCTATCTTCAAAAAAGGTGACCTCAGCCTAGCTGATAATTACAGGCCAACCTCATTATGTTGCGTCACCTGCAAAGTCATGGAATCAATCATAAACCAATCCATTACCCTCTACTTAGAGACTAACAACCTACTCTCTAACAAGCAATTTGGTTTTTAAAAAAAATTGTCCTGCAACCTGCAATTATTACACTGCAAAAACATATGGACTTCAAAACTCCACCAGGGTAAATCAATAGATGCAATTTATATAGACTTCTGTAAAGCCTTTGATTCAGTGGTACACAACATGCTACTTCTAAAACTAAAATCTTATGGCATTTCCAGATTCCTGCATAAGTGGATAGCTGCATTCCTATCAAACAGGCAGCAAGTAGTCAAAATAAGGAGCGTCTTATCTACCCCTGCACCTGTTAACAGTGGTGTCCCCCAAGGCACTGTTTTAGGACCCACACTCTTTATATAAATGACCTTTGCGATCATATTATAAGCAACTACGGTTCTGCAACCCAACAAGAAAAACACAGACTTCAGAGGATAATTAGAACTGCAGAAAAAATAATTGCTACCAACTTGCCTTCCATTGAGGACCTGTATACTGCACGAATCAAGAAGAGGGCCGTGAAAATATTTGCAGATCCCTCGCATCCTGGACATAAACTGTTTCAACTCCTACCCTCAAAACGACGCTATAGAGCACTGCACACCAGAACAACTAGACACAAGAACAGTTTTTTCCCGAAGGCCATCACTCTGCTAAACAAATAATTCCCTCAACACTGTCAGACTATTTACTGAATCTGCACTACTATTAATCGTTTCATAGTTCCCATCACCAATCTCTTTCCACTTATGACTGTATGACTATAACTTGTTGCTGGCAATCCTTATGATTTATATTGCTATATTGATCATCAATTGTGTTGTAAATGTTGTACCTTGATGAAGGTATCTTTTCTTTTATGTACACTGAGAGCATATGCACCAAGACAAATTCCTTGTGTGTCCAATCACACTTGGCCAATAAAAAATTCAATTCAATTCTATTCTATTCTATTCTATTCTATTCTATTCTATTCTATTCTATTCTTTGCAGATGATGTAAAACTATTCAACACCACTGACAATGCTGCTACGCTACAAAAAGACCTTGACTATGTGTCAGAATGGTCAAAAAAATTGGCAACTCCAAATCTCAACCAACAAATGCTCTGTCTTACACATTGGCAAAAAAAATCAGAACACAAAATACAAGCTGGATGGATATGGCTTAACATACGACCCTCACTCTGTCAAATGATCTAAGCGCCATACATAGCTTACTGTAACAGCATTGCTAAAAAAGCATTAAGAGTTGTTAACCTAATCTTGCATAGCTTTTTCTCCTGCAAACTGCAAACTAGGGCATACAAAACTTTTGCCAGACCAATACAAAACTTTTGCCAGATCAATTCTTGAATACAGCTCATCTATCTGGAACCTACACTGCATATCGTACATTAATACAATTGAATGAAGCTTCCGTGCTGCCACCAGAAATATTTCACAAGAAGAGTCCTCCACTCCTCTGCTCTACCTTATGCCACCAGACTCAAAATTTTGGGCTTAGACAACTTAGAACTTCGCTGTCTTCGGTCTGACCTAAGCATAGTACATAAAATCATGTGCTACAATGTCCTACCAGCCAATGAATACTTCAACTTCAACCAAAACAATACAAGAGCACACAATAGATACAAACTCATCCAAACTAGACTGCAGAAAATACAACTTCAGTAACAGAGTTGTCAATGCCTGGAATGCACTATCTGACTGTGGTTTCTTCCCCAAACCCCCAAAACTTTAACCTTAGACTGTCTACTGTAGACATGCTTGACAAAATATATAAATTAAATAAATACTACCACCAAATATTCATACTTTAAACAATTTTAAATTACAAAGTCCTATCTCAAAAATATTGAACATTCTGTGCTTGCCTCCCCTCAGCCATGTCTCTTTTAAGATGCCACTACCACCTATTTGAGGAACATTTGAGACAGAAGAGAAAATATAGTTTCCTTGTTCCAATGCTTTTGCTATTAAAGGATTCAATAATTTAATTATTTAAAACTCACTCTTGATTTACTGTGATAAACCAGCCCGGGCTAAACTAGAGGAGTATCCTTTGGTCTGCCCTAGGATTCTGCCCTTAGGAAAAGATCTAGAGCTCCATAACCCTTAGACAATGGGCAGGTTGGCTGGCTGAATTCTCACTATCCATGTAAACTGCTATCTCTACTACAGACCCAGTAGTGGGATTCAAATTTTTTTACTATCGGTTCTGTGAGCTTGGCTTGATGGGTGTGGCATGGTTTGGTGGATATGACTTGGTGAGCATGGTAGGGGAAGGATTCTGTAAAATCTTCATTCCCTCCCCACTGCACAGGAAGGTTACTGCAAAATCCCCATTTCCTCCCGATCAGCTGGGACTTCGGAGGCAGAGAATAGATGGGGGCGGGGCCAGTCAGAGGTGGTATTTACTGGTTCTTCGAACTACTCAAAATTTCTGCTACCGTTTTTCCAGAACTGGTCAGAACCTGCTGAATACCTCTGAACAGACCCCAAACAACTATCTGACTAGCAAACCCTGCCTGACAACCCTAACCCTATCCCCTAATCCAACCCTAACCCTAACTTTGGAAAGGCTGCACTGGACACAAATGGCAACACATTTTTACACTAACTTTGCATAGCTATATAAAGGAATCAGATTCTTAGTTAAATAGTGCCTCCATTTAGCATCTTTGAGTATCAAGAAATTGGGGGGGGGAATGTCAGGAAATAGCTGTTGCATTCATAACCTCTCTGGAAATGTTCCACGTAATTAGATTATCAAAACCCTGGATAAGTCCAATATGGCATCTTCCACATTTAGGTGGCTGAGAACGTACCTGTCAGACCAGCCACAGCTAATTCCCTAAGAAAAAAGACCCTTGACTCCATAGGGAAAAGGAGTGAGTGAGGCAAGCTCTAAAGAAAAACTGTCAATTTTGCTTTCAATTATATTGAAATCAATCCCCAACTTTCCCCCTGGGAGAATAGTCCAATCAAGTCCTTTTCTGGTGTTTTGGTAACCTGGTGCCTCCAGCATTGTGGTAAATTCCTTTCCCAAGGCCAGCATCCTTGAAGGCGGGAAGATGGCTCAGTTTGGCACTCCTGGTTCCTGTCAGTGTCCATACTCTCCAATTTCCCACAACATTCTTTCAGACCCCCAGTACTCTTCCCCTCCCAAATGCCCCCTTCCCCCTGGTTATGGCACTTGCTAGCAAGCTTCAAAGAAAGCGAAGATAGACAGCCGACAGTATCATTTTTATTTTTTCCCCACTATAATTCAATTTAATTCCAATGGTTGTAACTATTTGATACTTCTTTCTAAAATGTAATTATATTTGTGAATCTATATTGAAGGAGCAAATTAACGATTTCTGGTCTATTTCAGTTTTTAACCTTGAGTACCACTGATTCGTTGACAGACCATACCATATGATTTATGATGCAGCATCAGCAATTTAGAGGAGATAATGAACTCAAAGGTCAAGTACAGCACATTTTCAACCCATAATACATAATGTAACAATCTCAGGATTTACATATCAGTAACATTAACAGCCATAAAACTTTATTGTAAATATCATGCAAACTCTTGAATGAAGACATTTGCTAAAAGTAAATTACCTTGTTTGCAAGGTAGGCTTTATAAAGTCTCACTAATGGAAGCCTTTCTTTCATGTCTCTCAAATGGAAAGTCACACACTCATATATTATTTCCTAACCCACTATAATTAACAGTCTAAATGAATTCCCATGTTTGTTTCTTTGTTTACTTATTTATACAATTTCTACAACTATCCATCTCAGTCAATGATTCTAGACAATTTACAGTTATACAAATAACTGTTTGTTATTTACAATTTACAATTTACAGTTATACAAATAACTGATGAAATGCCGGAGAAGACGTCTAGAGAGCACTTGGAGGTCCAGCCGTTCCGAAGCTGATCGGACACTAGTTAGGTCCTATTCTAGGACCTACCTAGTGGCAATGAGGGAGGCGAGGCGCTCATATACCTCCACCCTCATTGCGTCGGCAGATAACCGCCCGGCCGCCCTGTTTCGGGTGACCCGCTCCCTCCTTCATCAGGAGGTGCGGGATGACCTGTTGCAGGGACGTGCTGAGGAGTTTAGTGGTTATCTATACGATAAAATCGCTCAGCTCCGGGATGGTCTGGACCGAAATTGGGATGATCCAAGCGAGGGAGAGGAGACACGTCTTGTTGAGACCATTTGGGATGAGTTTGACCCTGTGGCTCCCGAGGACGTGGACAGGCTGTTGGGGAGGCTTCACGCCACTACATGTTTACTGGACCCGTGTCCTTCCTGGCTGGTACTGGCCACTCAGGAGGTGACACGAGGCTGGCTCCAGGAGATTATCAACGCTTCTTTGTTGGAAGGGGTTTTCCCTGCCGCCTTGAAAGAGGCGATGGTGAGACCCCTCCTCAAGAAGCCCTCCCTGGACCCAGCTATTTTGGGTAATTATCGTCCAGTCTCCAACCTTCGCTTTGTTGCGAAGGTTGTAGAGAGTGCTGTGGCGCGACAGCTACCCCAATACCTGGATGAAGCCGTCTATCTAGACCCGTTCCAGTCCGGCTTCCGACCCGGGTACAGCACGGAGACAGCTTTGGTCGCATTGGTGGATGATCTCTGGAGGGCCAGGGACAGGGGTTATTCCTCTGCCCTGGTCCTGTTAGACCTCTCAGCGGCTTTTGATACCATCGACCATGGTATCCTGCTGCGCCGGTTGGGGGGATTGGGAGTGGGAGTGGGAGGCACCGTATATCGGTGGTTCTCCTCCTATCTCTCTGACCGGTCGCAAACGGTGTTGACAGGGGGGCAGAGGTCGACCGCGAGGGACCTCACTTGTGGGGTGCCGCAGGGGTCGATTCTCTCGCCCCTTCTGTTCAACATCTATATGAAGCCGTTGGGTGAGATCATCAGTGGCTTTGGGGTGAGATACCAGCTGTACGCTGATGACACCCAGCTGTACTTCTCCACCCCAGGCCACCCCAATGAAGCTGTTGAAGTGCTGTCCCGGTGTGTGGAAGCCGTACGGGTCTGGATGGAGAGAAACAGGCTCAAGCTTAATCCCTCCAAGACGGAGTGGCTGTGGATGCCGGCACCCCGATTCAGTCAGCTGCAGCCGCGGCTGACTGTTGGAGGCGAGGTATTGGCCCCAAAGGATAGGGTGCGCAACTTAAGTGTCCTCCTGGATGAACGGCTGTCGTTTGAAGATCATTTGACGGCCGTCTCCAGGGGGGCCTTCCACCAGGTTCGCCTGGTTCGCAGTTGCGCCTTCCTTGATCGGGATGCCTTGTGCACGGTCACTCATGCGCTCGTTACCTCTCGCTTGGATTATTGTAATGCTCTCTACATGGGGCTCCCTTGAAGTGCACTCGGAGGCTTCAGTTAGTCAGAATGCAGCTGCGCTGGTTATAGAGGAGCTCCGTAGCTCCCATATAACACCGCTCCTGCACAGACTGCACTGGCTGCCTGTGGCCTTTCGAGTGCGCTTTAAGGTGCTGGTTACGACCTTTAAAGCGCTCCATGGCTTAGGGCCTGGGTACTTACGGGACCGCCTGCTGTTACCACATGCCTCCCACCGACCCGTACGCTCTCACAGAGAGGGACTTCTCAGGGTGCCGTCCGCCAAGCAATGTCGGCTGGCGGCCCCCAGGGGAAGGTCCTTCTCTGTGGGGGCTCCCACACTCTGGAACGAACTTCCCCCGGGTTTACGCCAAATACCTGACCTTCGGACATTTCGTCGCGAACTGAAGACACATCTTTTTATTCGCGCGGGGCTGTCTTAAATTGAATTTCATCAAATTTTTAAAATTCTTATTAACTAATTTTAATTGGGGTTTTAGCTCACTGTATATTTTAATTTTCAGGCCAATTTTAAAATAAGTTTTTTAATTGCATTTTAAATTATATATTGTACTGTCTGTTTTATTTTTGCCTGTACACCGCCCTGAGTCCTTCGGGAGAAAGGCGGTATAGAAATCAAATAAATAAATAAATAAATAAATAAAAATATATTATAGATAAAAAATACTAAAAACATCTTAAAACACTAAAAACACTAAAAACACCCAGATTAAATATACATAGGAGTAAAGTACTTGGCCAGTTAGCAACACAGCCAGGAGTCTGGTCCTTGATACATTTATCACCCTAGGCACAGGAATAGAGCCAGGGATTTTTTAGAGCCTTACAAAAGGCTAACTAACAGGGTTTGGACTATTCTAACCTCTGAAGGGAGGATGTTCCATAGCGCAAGGGCCATTGTAGGAAAAAGCCTGGCTTCTGATTACTGACAGCCAGCACTCTTTGATGGGATCTGCACCATTTTGCTCAATCTGGTTGGACTGATAGAGACTCTTGGAAAAAGGCAATCCCGTAGGTTACCAATTTCAGTAGTCAGTTGTTTAACACAATAAATAAAATGTTTCTGATGTGCCCCAATGTGGCAAAAGCAAAGGTGCCTCTTGAGGAAGACGTTGCAACAAATAGTTCAACAGACAACAGACAACAATTATGTATCCCAACCCTTTTAGCCTTCCAGAAGGTCATGGAGACCTGACTCTTCTCCTGGGTTTTGGGCTTAATGGGGGCGTTGATCTGAGAGGCTACCGTGTTTCCTTGAAAATAAGAGCTAGCCCAAAAAATAAGCTGTAGCTTGATTTTTACGTGTGTACCTAATATAAGCCCTACACCAAAAATAAGCCCTAGTTAAGACCTCGCCACTCCATCCCACCATCTGGTTGCACGAGGTGGGGCGAGGTGCATGCGTAAAAATCAAGCTAAGGCAGAGGTGGATGGGTGGAGCTGCCCCACGCACCCCATACCCGCTTACCTTAGGACCACCACAGCCAGGCCTCCCATGCCCCGACATCTATCACACTGCTGCCCAAGTTCTTCTGCAGCTGCTTGCAACCGCTTGTGGCCAGATGCCATGTGATGCATTGCGCTGATGCCACTGTTTGTGGCCAGTCACCACATGGTGCTGGACATCACATAGTACATTGCACCGCTGACACTACTTGCATCAGGATGTCGCATACCATGTCCTGCCAGTGTCATCGCTCGCATGTGCAATGGCTCAACATGTCATGCAGCCTCCTGACACAAGCAGTGGCACAGGTGCAATGCGCTACATGGCATCTGACTGTGAGCAGCTGCGAGCAGCCGCAGAGGTAGTCGGGTAGCAGCACAATAAGTGTCAGCACATGGGAGGCCTAGCTGTGGTGGTCCTAAAATAAGCAGGTAAGACATCCCCCGAAAATAAGCCCTGGTGCTTATTTTGGGCCCCAGACGAAGGTAAGACAGAGTCTTATTTTCGGGGAAACACGGTATTGGTCTGGCACCTAGTGGAAAGGGTGGCTTGTATTGATTGTTGTGTGCCAACTAATGAGAAGTTCAGTAAATAAATAAATACATAAATAAATGCATTGTGGATGCTCATTATCTAATGTAACATCTACTCAAATGTATCATTTACCCTCAAAACATCCAAGTGAAGAGGCTTCACTATATACTCAGAGGAGCCTGAACTGTGAGTTAGGTGGCAAATTAATTTTATAAATAAATAAATAAGAATAATTTATATGCAATGCTTCTCCTGACCCCTTCAGTTCTATATGCACACAAGGCAGTGTTGCTGCATGTGTTTCCCTTTCTCCCATTCCCTCGACTTCTGATTAGACCTTTGTGTTTCCCTATATTGATATTGTTTTCCCTATATTGATATTACAAGCATCACCTGTCTCTCTTACTTATTAGCTTGCGTTCCCTTAATGCCTATTTGACACAAAACACGATAACATACCATGGATCAGTTAGTATTTACATAGAGAAGAGGCATCGGTTAGCCTAACCCTTAATTTATTAAACAATGGAAAAAAATAAATCAGGAAGCAATAAGCAAAAATATTGTTCATTCCTATTTGTGATTGGGGACTGACCCAAAGCAAGACAACTCAAAATGCTCACCTCTTGCGGTGGTAAATCCCAAAAGATACGACTAAAACAATTCCAATCACAATGATGCCAAGAATAACCCCAAATACAATCAGCCAAGTGGGCAGAGGTTGCTCGGCTGGTGGAGCTAAAGTTGATGAGATTTCCAAGAACTGCAGAGTGTCATCAGTCAATAAAAAGGCATTGTTGATCCGGTTTCTACTCATTCTTTAAAAAGAATTAGTTTGGCACATTTATAATCAATCAAATCATATGTAATAAAAATAACAACTTGTTACGTTCAGCATGTAAAATGTTCAGGAAGAAAAAGATTTAACAAATTAATTATCATTAATTTCATTTCCAAAATTCATTATTATTATAAACTTTGTGTAATATTGCCTTAAAGTTGGTCCCAAAACATAAACTGAAGTAATAGAAAACTGTAAGTGTTCTGCAGAAATTATTAATTCTCATATTAAAATTAATATTTTTTTTGCTAAGTTATTTTTTCTGGGGTCAGTTCCAATTGCTGGTTCTGAATTTAAATCTTCAAAGATCAGAATATTTTTCCACCATAAAGAAACTAAATGTTCATTCCACTTTTTTTAGATCTCATAAACATTTAAAATCAGAAAGGCAAGAGTTTAAAAAGAGTTTTTCATCAGGATTTGAACTAGTTTAGTAAAAGAATTACTCATGAAATCTTGCTTTAAGGAGTGATTTTGTAGGATTATACTTAATTTTGCTTAAGAGCCATGGTGGCAGTGGTTAGAATGCAATATTGCAAGCTAATTCTGCTGACTGCCATGAGTTTGATTCTGACTGGCTCAAGGTTGACTCAGCCATCCTCCTTCCAAAGTCATAAAATGAGGACCCAGATTATTGGGGGCAATATTCTGACTCTGTGAAAAATTTAGAGAACACTGTAAAGCACTATGAAGCAGTATATAACTGCTATTGCTATTGCTATTAATTGCACAAAAATGGAGAAAACTGTGTAATTTTGAAAGGGAAGTCAATTTTTAGAGTTTGTAAAAAAGGAAATGATGCCTTCAGTCTTTGCATATATACCTGTAATTGAACATGAAAAGAAGTTAGAAATTTCAGCATGGCAGTAATCTCACACATACTTCCAAATCAATCATAAAATATTTACAGGACAGAAAGATAAAGGTTTTGAAATGGCTTCATAATTTCCAAACTTTAAAATTATTGATAATCTATGGGGATCTTCTCAAATGTATATACAAGGTGATCTAAAAATATTTCCAGTCCAGAAAAGTTCTACAAGAAATGATGGTAGGAGAATTCAAATGCAAAAATAGAAGATCTAATGGTAGCTAGCTTTAGTAAACATTTGAAAGCTATTATTTCTGCCAAGGAAAGTGTTACAGAATATTGATTGAAACTTTTGCATCTGTCTTGTTCACTGTTTTCTTATTCTGTTTTTGTAAGCAACTAACAAATACTACACATGCATTCCATTTTTATATGCAAAATTTGAAGGTATGTTTAATATTTATTGGAAGTTGCTTTAAATTTGTACTAAGTAGAATTTGTATCAGTTTCTATTTACCTAGGGATTCCCTGAAGCATAAAATATGATCAAGAGTGCCTAAAAGTTTGCATACAATTGTATTTTGTATTCATTACCAATCTGGAATAAAGGAAATCCTACTCACTAATTCTTTAGAAATTAAAGAATTTCTAAAGGGACCCTCAGCGGCGGCTCCATTCAGGGGGAGCTGCGCTCTCCTCCGGCCCTCCTGGGGCAGCTCACCTCCCTGACAGTGGCTCCTCCTCCTCCTCCAATATCCAGGCCAGAAATGGCAGCACAAGAACTGCCGCTGCCCCCTTGCCCCTGGCGGCAGCAGGAGCAGTGGGTGAGGTGGCCGGCCACCCAGCCAGCAAACACTGCTCAGCTGCCCTGTGCGCCCAAGCTGGCCAGGTGATCTGGACCATGATCTGCATTGGTGCTGCAGGCTGGAGGGCAGGGTCCACGCAAGAAGCCCACATGGGCAGGAAGGGAGGGAAGCCCTGGCCCGCCCATCCTCGTTGCTCTGCTCCCCTAGGAAGTAACTGCCAGGATCCCGTCTCTGTTTTTTTGGGCATGCTTGCCATTGCCTCTTGCTCTTCCGACACGCTGGCCACCTGGTCTTCGTGCGCGCATGAACTCCAGAAACTGGAAGACCAGGTGGCCGGCTTGCATGCATGCACCAGACACCACAAAATCATCTTCCCAGTGCGCACGGTTTCCGGCACTCCCGCACACATAAAGACCAGCTGGCCGGCACGCTGAAACTCAGAAGAGCAACAATTGCTTGTGTGCCTGGAGAGATAGCTCTACATGCCACTTCCAGCACACGTGCCATAGGTTCACCATCACGGGCACAGTGAATTACCTATACTTAGAAATGTGGAAGAAATGACAAATACCCTTTAGATACAGCAGTCATAAATTCCCAAACAAGCACTGAAACTATCCCTGTAGTTCGGCTCAATTGTGATAGAAGGAAGTCTCTACATTAGATTAACACAGCAATATGCTAATTATATAATATCTTATTGATTAATCTTTTATGATAGAGATGGGGTAATAAGCTTTGATTTCAAAATCTGTCTGGCTCAAGATGAGTCGAACTGGAGGAAGGTATATTTTGGAATTTTATTAATTTCACTTTCCTTCCATAACTGAAACACTGCTTTCAATAAATTATTATTCACTTCTTAGGTACAGATAGTCCTTGACTTACAACAGTTCATTTAGTGACCATTCAAAGTTACAATGACACTGAAAAAAGTGACTTATGATCATTTTTCCTGCTTAAGACCATTGCAGCATCTCTATGGTTGATTACTTCATGTAATCAAAATTCAGATTCTTGGCAATTGAGTCATATTTATGATGGTTGCAGTGTCCTAGGGTGATGTGATTCCCTTTTGTGACCTTCCGACAAACAAAGTCAATAGTGAAACCAGTTTCACTTAAGAACGGTGTAACTAACTTAACAACTGCAGTGATTCACTTAACAACTATGCCAAGAAAAGGCATAAAATGGGGCAAAATTCACTTAACTGTCTTGCTTAGTAACAGAAATTTTGGACTCAATTGTGGTCATAAATCAAGGACTATCTGTATATAGTTTTAAATACAGTAATAGGTATTTCAAAAAAACAGCTAATGTCTACAAGTGATGGACAAAAACTAAATCCAGGCTGTTAGCACAATGAGCCATTGATGCTGAAAAAGATTTGTATTAAATCTGCTTACATAGAATGAATGCTTCAAAGCATAACCAAAAAAGTAAAAGTGCATTCCATTATTCTTTGCATAGACCAACAGGTCAATAATCTCTTTCCCCATGCCAGTGCACTGCAGTTGCCTCTGAGTTTTTCTGTTGAAAACAGTCTAATCTTCTCATAAGCTTAAAAGTTAATCTCTCCCAAACAGTGCATTCTCTTTCATTCCCACATTTGTGTTTATTCAACAAATAGCACTGCATTTCTAAAAGAGAACCCTCCTGTAAAAGCCTAAATTCAACAAGTTGAAACTTGTAAATTATAGTGATTCACTTTTGAAGCTTGTAAAGAAAATCACCAGTGCATTGTTGCATCGTCTTTGAGTTTATCTGTTGTGACCCGTCGGCTGCCAGCAGAGCTATCAGCAGAGTCAGACAAAGAGGTTAAGTGAGAGCCTGGGTCAGCTTTGGAGCCTTAACATAACATAACATAACAACAGAGTTGGAAGGGACCTTGGAGGCCTTCTAGTCCAACCCCCTGCCTAGGCAGGAACCCTACACCATCTCAGTCAGATGGTTATCCAACATTTTCTTAAAAATTTCCAGTGTTGGAGCATTCACAACTTCTGCAGGCAAGTCGTTCCACTTATTAATTGTTCTAACTGTCAGGAAATTTCTCCTTAGTTCTAAGTTGCTTCTTTCTTTGATCAGTTTCCACCCATTGCTTCTTGTTCTACCCTCAGGTGCTTTGGAGAACAGCCCGACTCCCTCTTCTTTGTGGCAACTCCTGAGATATTGGAACACAGCTATCATGTCTCCCCTAGTCCTTCTTTTTATTAAACTAGACATACCCAGTTCCTGCAACCGTTCTTCATATGTTTTAGCCTCCAGTCCCCTAATCATCTTTGTTGCTCTTCTCTGCACTCTTTCTAGAGTCTCAACATCTTTTTTACATCGTGGAGACCAAAACTGGATGCAATATTCCAAGTGTGGCCTTACCAAGGCATTATAAAGTGGCACTAACACTTCACGTGATCTTGATTTTATCCCTCTGTTTATGCAGCCCAGAACTGTGTTGGCTTTTTTAGCAGCTGCTGCACACTGCTGGCTCATATCTAAATGGTTATCCACTAGGACTCCAAGATCCCTCTCACAGGTACTACTATTGAGCAAGGTACCACATATACGGTACTGGTGCATTTTGTTTTTAAACAAATCTTATACAGAGCTTTGGAAGGCTCTGATAAGGAAACAGCATCAGAGACAAAGGCAGAGCCAGGGCCTTCCATCCTCCACCAGGTGGAGAAGCTACTGTATTCGGGGCCTGAGCTGAGTGGGGGGGAAGAACAGATGGGGCCCATCTCAGATACGTGTATGCACAGAGAGGAAAGGAGAGGAGAGCAAAGGAAAACAATAAGCCATCTGTCAAGGAAAAGCAGATGTGGACACTATTCAGCCCCGCCTCCCAGCTGGAAAATAAATAGTAGGGGTTTGGGAGTGGCCAGTTGTCATAGACAACCATTTGCTTTTAGGGTACAACAAGCAATTCGGATTTCTAGGCCAGAACAAGGTCTGTTGGGACTAATTACTTTTGGTTTTTTGTTTATCCACGTGACTGTTCCTACCCTGTTTGAAAAGTGGTTTGTTTTTACTAATGAATAAGCATCTTATCATTACTTGCTAAGGCTGGGTCAGAATATTATCTGGGCTCAGAAGCTAAGCAGTGCCAGACTTGGTTAGAATGGGGGTTGATGGGAGACTTTCAAGAAATATTGGAGCTTTGAAATGGATTGGAATCCTCAAATATCCCAGAGGAAGACAATGACAAGCTATTTTTGTACTGTGGCAAGAAGATTCCAATCTTGATTGTAGAAAATATGACTTCAGTAAATAGGGTTGTTAATGCCTGGAATGTACTACCTGACTCTGTGGTCTCTTCCCCAAATCCCCAAAGCTTTAACCAAAGACTATCTAGTATTGACCTCACCCCATTCCTAAGAGGTCTGTAAGGGGTGTGTATAAGAGCACCAGCGTGCCTACCATTCCTGTCCTAATGTTCCCTTTGATTGTATCCAACTCATATAGTTATTTCATGCTTATGCTTATATATATGCTTATATATCATATACTTATTTCATGCTTATGCTTTTATATACTGTTATGACAAATAAAAAAATAAAATAAAAAATAAATAAATAAAAGATAGCAGGGACATATCTGCAAAATCATGTCGAGCTCAACCTGAAGGATTTTACTTTTTTTTAGGTATGTGATCATTAACAGACTGCCTATATAAAGCTCATGGTATATAATAATAGGCTATTTTCCTTCTTACTACAGAAAAAATCCAAAACATGATTCTTTAAAAATAAAGTGTGATCAAAGGCTATGCATATAATCAGGGAGCGGTTCTGCAGTACAGGTAATTTTGATTTATGACCACAACTGGGACTGGAACTTCTGTTGCTAAATTATGTAGTTGTTAAATGAGTTGACCACTTTTGCTATGGTTGTTAAGCGAATATGACTTCCCCCACTGACTTTGCTTGTTGGAAACCATCTAGGAAAGGCACAAATGGCAATCACATAACCCAGGGACACTGCAACTGTCATAATACATGCCAGTTGCCAAGCACACAAATTTTAATCACATGATCCCAGGGCTGCTGCAAAGGTCATTATGTGAGGACTGGTTATAAATCATTAGCACTATCATAACATTCAGACTTATTCTTAAGTTAAGAATTACCCATAATAGGTTTGGGTTTTTTATTTACCTTAAAGTGATTAAAAATATGAATACCTTAAAATAAAAACTTATAAGATAAATGCTTCCAAATGAAGTAATACCTCCTAGCTGCTGTTAATCAACAATGGTCCTCTACTTTGTCTTTTTCTCTTTACTGCATGTTTCAGTAAAATGATACAAAGAGCAGTGGGAAAAATGGAAAGTTACAATAGGGTGATCCAATTATCTGCATGTTTCATAAAATGTTGCATTTAATGCCTGATCTGTAAATTGGACCTGGTTCTGGACCTGGATTCTAATCTTGTTAAGCCATAATGTGTACTGATTGGAACCTGAGTAGATTTGGCAGCATGGCTTAGTATAACCCAGGACTATGACAAATCTCAGTGCAGCTCTGAGCATTTTCAGACTGAAGAAAATATACCAATGGTCCTAACAAAAATAAATACATTTGATTTGAATAAAGTTGTGGAAATATATAATATATATGCCTGGTATATTACCTTATGGCGGCTTCCACATCATTCCTGGGAATAGTTGTTATATTTGTGAACGAATTTGTGACTACAAACCAAAATGATACCCGACTGGTAACATTGCACAGCAATACATTAGAAATTCTGAGAATTAAAAAAAAACAAACATTAATATAGTAAGTCTTCCCACAGAGTCTCAAGACAACCACCAGGCTGTGAATTTTAGATGTAACATTATGATCTCACTTTCAAAGCACAAGCTTTAGAGAGAGAGTTTTATTTTTTATTAACTGCCCCAGCTTTTAAACCCTCTTTAGCACTGGCCATTCTGGGTGGGGAATTTTGGGAACTGAAGTCCATATAACTACAAAATGTACCCAGACTGCAAAAGACTGAGCTATTCTAAGGAGAAGCGACTAGTGACCTGGGTGGGTAAGCCAGTAGACTCAGCTCTTCCCCAGGTGAATTATCTGAAGTTTCTTTTCACTTCTATTGCTAAAATGCTTCTAATTTTTTCCATAAGGTCAAGGCTAGAACATATGAATAAGATGTCAAGATTTACAATAGTTACATTGGATGCCATTAATTGGATGTCTCAGCTGATGCAGATTAATGGCACCAATATCATGTGCTCATCACACTTTGTTCCATCCATAGCATGGTTCTTGTTTAAAGAGTACAAGTAGTCCCTGACTTACAACAGTTCTTTTAGTGACTGTTCAAAGTTATAATGACCCTGAAAAATGTGACTTATGATCATTTTTCACACTTGTGACCATTGCAACATCCCCATGGTCATGTGATTAAAATTCAACTGCTTGGCAACTGACTCATATTTATGACATGGTTGCAATGTGTTGGGGTGATGTGACCCCCTTTTATGACCTTCTGACAAGCAAAGTCAATACGGAAACCAGATTCACTTAACAACTTTGTGTCTACTTAACAACTCCAGCGATTCATTTAACAACTATTATAAGAAAGGTTGTAAAATGGGGCAAAACTCACAATATATGTCTTGCTTAGGAACATAAATTTTGGGCTCATTGCGGTCATAAATTGAGGACTATCTGTAACTACCTCCAGTATACAAGAGTATATGCTGCTCCTTAGTGACATCTTCTGGCTGATTACCAGCAAAACAAATGGTTTCAATAACACTTTTTCCATTTTTAAAAAATGTGCACCCGTGTATATAAATACATACACAAATTCATAGACCACACATGCACATACATATATACATAGATGAACACACACACTTTCTTCATAAAGGTCATAGTGCTAGTCTAAAGTCAGATACATTTATATTTAATAATAAAGTCTTCAGTAATGATAATACTTGTCTGAGGTCCAACTATAAATTCATGAGGTTACATCTCTAAGCCAGTACTGTACAGTCAATTGTCACTTCGATAGTTTAAGTTTGTTAATGGAAATTTAATTAACATAAACGATAAGAAGTAATATACTAATGTTCTAGATTAAGAATTTATCATATTGATGCAAAAGATTGCTTTGCATTTGCCATGTAATCCAGATTGAGCTTTATCTTTAGACCTATAGCAAAAATCTGCTATGCTAAATTGAAGTTTCCTATTAAGATCACATATTATGAAATCACTGCTAATTTGGGAAATTTGTGACATTTCTTTGGAAAATGTTAATTACAATCAACAGTAACATAGTAATAGATATAGTAGAATAGTAACTATAAAACATATTTGTATTTAGGGATTTAATATGATATGGCCATGTTGAATGAAAATTCACACATGCAGACAAATATATTACACACACTTTATTTATTTTTATTTATTTTATTTATTTATTTTGTCACAACAATATATATAAGCATCACATAAAAAGATTATATAGTATATAAACATATATATGAGGTAATATAAGGAAGTATAAGCATATATATATATAAGAAGAAAAAAAGAAACAAGCAAACAATAGGACAGGAACGGTAGGCACGTTTGTGCTCTTATGCACGCCCCTTTATTTATTTATTTATTTATTTAAATTTTTATACCGCCCTTCTCCCGAAGGACTCAGGGCGGTTCACAGCCTGATAAAAAATACAAAATAATACAATATAAATACGATTAAAATATAATTAAAAAACTTATTAAATTGGCCATGATTAAAATTTAGGATAAAACCCATTAAAAACCCATAAGTTTAAAAACTAACCCAGTCCAGCGCAGATGAATAGGTGAGTTTTAAGCTCGCGACGAAAGGTTCGGAGGTCCGGAAGTTGACGGAGTCCTGGGGGGAGTTCGTTCCAGAGGGCGGGAGCCCCCACAGAGAAGGCCCTTCCCCTGGGCGTCGCCAGACGACACTGTCGCGCCGACGGCACCCTGAGGAGTCCCTCTCTGTGAGAGCGCACGGGTCGGTGAGAGGTATTCGGTAGCAGCAGGCGGTCCCGTAGATATGGGGTGAGGTCAATAGTAGAAAGTTTTTGGTTAAAGCTTTTGGGATTATGGGAAGAGACCACAGAGTCAGGTAATGTGTTCCAAGCACTGATAACTCTGTTACAGAAGTCATATTTTCTGCAATCTAGATTAAAGCGGTTAATATTAAGTTTAAATCTATTGTTTTCTCTTGTATTGTTGTGATTGAAGCTAAAGTAGTCTTTAACAGGAAGGACATTGCAACAGATGATTCTATGAGTTAAACTTAGGTCTTGTCGAAGGCGACGGAGTTCTAAGTTTTCTAAGCCTAGGATTTCAAGTCTGGTGGGATAAGGTATTTTGTTGTTTTCAGAGGAGTGGAGAACTCTTCTTGTAAAATATTTCTGGACACATTCAATTGTATTGATGTCAGAAATGTGGTGTGGGTTCCAGACAGGCGAGCTGTATTCAAGAATTGGCCTAGCAAATGTTTTATATGCTCTGGTTAGTAGTGTAGTGTTTTTGGAAAAGAAGCTACGCAAGATTAGGTTTACAACTCTTAGAGCCTTTTTTGCTATGTAGTTGCAGTTTGGCACTTAGGTCATTTGATATGAAAACTCCAAGGTCTTTAACAGGGTGGGGGTCATCTGTAAGGTAATGTCCATCAAGCATGTTACTTAGTGTTTGGGTTCTTTTTTCCAATATTTTTTCCAACTTTTTTCCAACTGAGCATTTACTGGTTGAGATTTGGAGTTGCCAAGTTTTAGACCAAGCAGTTAGATGATCAAGATCTTTTTGAATGGTAGCTGTATTGTCGGTGATGTTAAATAGTTTGACATCAACAGCAAAGAGAACACAATTACTTGAGATATGGTCACAAAGATCATTTATGTATAGTATGAAGAGTGTTGGTCCAAGAACGCTACCGTGAGGAACGCCACTCTTGACAGGAACAGGATTTGATAGAGCATTGCCAATTTTAACCACTTCTTCTCTGTTAGACAGAAAAGCAGATATCCAATTGTGAAGGGGTCCTGAAATGCCATAGGATTTTAGTTTTAGGAGAAGTTTATTGTGTACTACTGAGTCAAAAGCTTTGCAGAAGTCTATGTAGATTGCATCTATTGTTTTGCCTTGATCAAGATTTGTAGTCCATATGTTTTTACAGTGGAGAAGTTGTAAGTTACATGATAATTTTTTTCTGAAACCAAATTGTTTATTAGAGAGTAGGTTGTTTATTTCTAAGTGGAAGGTAATGGATTGGTTGATGATTGATTCCATTACTTTGCAGGTGACGCAGCATAGAGAGATTGGTCTGTAATTTTCAACTAAGCTGGGGTCTCCTTTTTTGAAGATTGGGATGACTGTGGCTAGTGACCAAAGTTTGGGAAGGGAACTGGTCATGAAAGCTTTATCAAAGATTATGCTTAGGGGTTCTGCTATATTAGTGGAAAGTTTTTTTAAGAAGTATGCACATAGTCCATCAGGTCCAATAGATAGAGATGGTTTCAAGTTATGAAGAGTTTTTCCAACATTATCTTCTGTGAAATCTATATGTGTTAAGTCGTCATACTCATTGTTGGTATGATTTGGGAATGTCGGATATGTGTCGTCACTGTTAACAAAAACTGAGCCAAAGAATGTGTTAAAGAGGTTTGCTTTAACTGTTTCGTCATTGCATTCATTGCTGTTAGAATCTTTTAGTGGTGGGATGGATCTTGAGTCTTTAAGTTTATTGTTCAAAAAATTATAAAAGGCACGATTGGAATTTGTGCGTAGAAGGTCCTCTTCTTGCTTGCTGTGGTAATTTGTGCATTCAGTTTTTATTTGGTTGCATATATTTCTGTAGCGGTTTTTGAATGCAAAAATTATTGCAGAAGGAATAGTATCAAATCAAATAATGTTGCAGAGATGCAAGATGGAAACAGCTGCAAAAAAAATTGAAAAATATGTTGTCTCTCAGCTACTCCAACTCTTGGTAATCTCCAGAAATTTACAACCATAATCCTGGCAGCTGGTTGCCTATCCTGCCCTCTGTTGAAATAATAGAACACCATCACTTCATCACTTTGTAGGGCAACCAAGAATTAGCATTAGGCAAGTTGGGTTCATGCTTTCATAAAATCTCTTTCTCACTAGCCTATCTTCCAGGAATGCAGTTGGCACCAAAATATGGTGCCAGCTGAACAGAATGATGACAGGCCATACCAGAATTAAGGCAAAGCTATTTCAGTGGGGAATGGCCAAGAGCCCACAGTGCAACTGTGATGCATAGGAACAAATGATAACACATATAATTCAATTTCCTTAGGAAATTTCAAGGCACCTGGGATGATCTCATTGCAGCCATACCAGAAGCAGTTAGATGGTTAGCTTTCTTAGATATCAAATTATTACATCTATCTTATTGCAATTCTATGGTGCCATATCATGCTGATTTTATCATAGTCTTATCTTATTTTAATACTTTATCTTGTATATTGTATTGCGGATGGCCCAGTGGTTCAGCAGTTAAGACATTGGGCTTGTCAGCTGGAAATCTGGCAGCCCAGGTTCGAGAACTAAGCACCACATGATGGGGTGAGCTCCCATTCTCACCCCAGCTCCTGCCAACCTAGCAGTTTGAAAGCATGCAAATGCAAGTAGATAAATAGATACCACTTTGGTAGTAACAGTGGTCTGTGATGTCATGCTGGCCACATGACCATGGAAATGTCTTGGGAGAGCTCAATGGTCCTGAAATGGAGATGAGCACAGTAGTAGGATTCAGCTGGTTCTCTCTGGATCGCGCAAACCAGTAGTGGTGACTGCGGGAGGCTCCGTCCACCCGCCCAGACGTAATGCACAACAACTGTGCATGTGCAGAAGGCTGTGCGCATGCATGCTCACATTTGTGAATCAGTAGGGAAGGTAAGTGAAACTCACCTCTGGATGAGCACCGCCCTCTATAGTCAGCAACGATTAGCAGTGTACACTCTGCAGAGACTACTTTACCTTTACCTTTACCTTTATAATGTATTGCCCACATTGTTTTGTTATGTTATGTTATGTTATGTTATGTTATGTTATGTTGTGTTGTGTTGTGTTGTGTTGTGTTGTGTTGTGTTGTGTTGTGTTGTGTTGTGTTGTGTTGTGTTGTGGTATGGGTATGGTATGGTATGGTATAGTATTAGTATAGTATTAATATAGTAGTATAGTATTGTATTATTATACTATATTATATTATATTATATCATATTATACTATATTACAGTATACTAAGTATATTACATTATATTAGGTAAGGTAAAGGTTCCCCTCACACATACGTGCTATTCGTTGCTGACTCTAGGGGGCGGTGCTCATCTCCGTTTCAAAGCCCTCTATAGTCAGCAACGACTAGCAGAGTACACTCTGCAGAGACTCCTTTACCTTTACCTTTATATTGTATAGCCCACATTGTTTTGTTATGCTATGTTATGTTATGTTATGTTATGTTATGTTATGTTATGTCATGTCATGTCATGTTATGTCATGTTGTTGTGTTGTGTTGTGTTGTGTTGTATTGTGGTGTGTTGTGGTATGGATATGGTATGGTATGGTATGGTATAGTATTAGTATAGTAGTATAGTATTGTATTATTATACTATATTATATTATATCAAATTATACTATATTACAGTATACTAAGTATATTACATTATATTAGGTAAGGTAAAGGTTCTTTTCACCCATCCGTGCTAGTCGTTGCTGACTCTAGGGGGCAGTGCTCATCTCCGTTTCAAAGCTGAAGAGCCAGCACTGTCTGAAGATGTCTCCGTGGTCATGTGGCCGGCATGACCCAACACCAAAGGCGCACGGAACGCTGTTACCTTCCCACCAAAGGTGGTCCCTATTTTTTCTACTTGCATTTTTATGCGCTTTAGAAATTGCTAGGTTGGCAGAGGCTGGGACAAGTAATGGGAGCTCACCCCATTACACGGCAGCACTAGGGATTCAAACCACTGAGCTGCCGACCTTTCGATCGACAAGCTCAACATCCTAGCCCCTGAGCCACCGCGTCCCCTTACATTATATTATACTACATTAAATTACATTACATTATACTATATTACATAATATTAAATCTTCAGGTGGTTCTTTGGAATGAGCAGAGTTTGTAATTCTAGCACTGGGAACTGCTGCCAGTAAAATTATTTCTGATAATACAGTATCTTTTAATGGTAAATCATACCATATTTCCTCTTGATATACATGCTACTATAGCAAAGATAATTCCATTGCAATATACATGCAAATAGGTGGAAATATTTGATAGACTAAGCAAAATCCATTTCCTGCTATATGTGAAGTACGAAGTAGAGCTTCTTAGCCAAAGAAATAGCAGAATGGTTATCTAATACTACGTTTCCTAACTTCCAAATCAACCTTCAACAGCAGGACTGGTAAAAGAGTCTTATTTGCAGCATATTGACCAGATTTGACATCAGGTAATGGTCACGAATGTCTGAGGGCCTTCCCACCAGCCTATCCCTAGGAAAATATAGCTAATAAGCAGGGAAGGTAATAAAAGGTTTTGCTAGGTAATTCAGAACAGTAAAGCTATATTAATGTACTCAGCATGGACTGAACAAACTAGATAAGTTGATTTAGTATATGAGACTGAAAAGCCCACAAATTCTGAGAATTAATGTTGATTTATAACAATGATAACTCTGAATTTATTAACAGTTTATTAAATTAATGCCATCTCATGTTGCTTAATGCTGAGAACTGTTGTACCAGTAATTTCATGCAATGGAAGATCAAATAAATGTATACCTTGAAATGTCCATTTGGTATTATATTACATGGTTACTAATTACCTAATTAGAATAATATCTTCTTTGACCTTTGATTGAATCTTGTAACGGAGAAAATATAAGCAACATTCATGATTCTCATTACCTATAATGGAGGACATCTTAATAGTCATACTTTATAACACACAGTAGATCACCTTCCTTAAAGGTGAAGAAAAGCCAGTGGTGGGTTGCTACCGGTTCGCCCCGGTTTGGGCGGTGGCAGGAGGCTCCGCTTACCTGCCCAGATGTCATCAAATATGATCTGCGCATACGTGAGTGAACCAGTAGCAAAGGTAAGTGAAACCCACCCCTGAGAAAAGCCCTTATTATCAGCTCAGCTAGTCCTGGTTACAGGAACCAGAAGGAAGCAAAGATAACTACTGATATCTACAATAGTACATTGTATTATCAGCCCATTTTATAGTAGCAGATTATTCCTAAAGAAGAAAAGTAAATTACTATTCCTTATACATAGTATTTGCCATCTTTTTAGATAATGTTTAATTTGTTTTGATTATGGAGAAGAGAAATTAGCAATTTGCTACTGGTTAGTAAGGCTTTCAAATCTTAACATAACGAAAGTCACTGATTTTGGCTCTGATATTTAATGAGGATGGTAGAGGACAGGAGGGCCTGGAGGAACGTTGTCCATGGGGTCGCGATGGGTCAGACACGACTTCGCAACTAACAACAACAACAACAACAATTTAATTTAAAGGGAACTGATATGGGTATCCGTATATGAAAGTGTTCTATTTAATGGGCAGACTATTCTAGGGGATACCGGAAAGTTCGTCTCAACCACATGCCTAAGTAGTTCAGTCATTTCCTGAAAATAAATCTTGTGGTCCAGTTCCTTATTGAATGGTACAGCACCAACCACATCTTTATTCTAGAAGATTTACTACACAAAACTATTAAACTGCTCCCAGGACAGCCAGACTGATGTGATCTGAAGGAAGAATAACATTTTTAACACCCTATCCATAGAACAGAATATTTTGTGTACCACTATCCTCTAATAGATCCTGAAAAGGTTTTACCTGGAACTCAGAAGAGCTCCTGTCAGTTAAAGTAGGTAATTTAAAACAATTAGTCCCTTTTAATAATTTAAACAATACAGTTAAAAAACAAACAGCAGTAGAAATGCTTGCATCTACTGTTTGTCTTTTAACTATATTGTTTAAAGTAGATAACTCTGACCTATACAGATGATACACAGATGATCTTCAGAGAATCAAAGAATGTAATGATTGGAAGGGAGCTTGGGGATAATTCAGCCCAAAATCCTGGCGCAGAATCAATTATTGGAGTGTCTCTGATAGACAGCCATCCAGCTTCTGTTTAAGCTCCTTTAGTAATGAAAAAGCTATCATTTCCTAAGGCAGTTTGTTCCATTGCTTCACAGCTGTTACTGTTAACAATGTTCTCTGATGTCTAATAGAAATCTTATTCCTTGCCATTTACATTCATAGTTTCTCGTCCTGTACTCTGGAACAATTCTGAACAAATCTGGCGCATCTTCTGATAGTCACATAATATTTGAAGACAATGAATGTATCTCCTACTCTTTTGGGGGCTAAAAGTATTCAGAACTTCCGAAGTGTTCCTCAAATCACTGAGGTATGCAAGTTATTTCCAGTCCACAATGAGGTAGAAGTATGCACATCCAGTTACGTAAGAATATTTACAAAATATTGTGTATACTTACTGAGTTGTTTGTTGAATCAAATATCTTCTCATTGCATAAGCTAACATTGCTTTAAATAGATATTCTTCAGTAGCATCCCAGCTATACTTAAAAAACAAACAAATCAACTGATTGGTATATGTGGAGAGCTAGAAAAATACATTTTCCTCCTACAGCCTCTAGGGATAACAATAAATGCTTTTGACAGTTACAGAAATAGTATTACAGTTTAGAGACATATATTTTATCTAGGAATTTCTAAATGTTACATCTTTTATAAATTTTATCCAGTTACTCTATTTCTACAAACTGCTTAGTGTCATTGAAATTATCTCTAATTAATAATAGCTTACTTTTGCAGAATAAATTGTTGCAGTCTAATCATTGGCTGTCTAAATAGAGTCTGCATTAAAAGCTGCTGGTTTGACCAATGAACATTTAAACCTGATTTGGTTTATTTTAGATAGCTTAGACTTCAACTCCATAATGTCCTGATCACATAGCCTTTGATCTTCTTGGCTGGGAGTTATTAAGTCCAGCATGTTTAGAAGTATCAATACGGCGAAGGCTACCATAAATGGTCTCAAATGGGGGGGGGGCGAGAGGGAGGAACAAACGCAGAAGCTTCTGCACATGCGCAGAGCATATTTGATGAAATCCAGGTAGGTGGGCGGAGCCTCCCGCCACTGCTACAACCCACCACTGATAAACACATACATATACATATCATTCAAGACAATGATGAATCTACATACAGACAGAAGGTTGAACAACTAGCCTTGTGATGCGACCGGAACAATCTTGAACTAATCATACTCAAAACCATAGAAATGAAGATAGATTTTAGAAGAAACCCTCCTATACTACCACCTCTTACAATACTAGACAACACAGTATCAACAGTAGAAGTTTCTAGATTCTATCATATCTCAAGACTTAAAATGGACACCTAACACCAAAAAAATCATTAAAAAAAGCACAAAAAAGAATGTTATTTCTGTGCCAACTCAGAAAGCTCAGTCTGCCCAAGGAGCTACTGATATCAGTAGCTACCGTTACTGTTCTAAAGAGGAATTATTGAGTCTGTCATCTGCACCTCTATAACTGTCTGGTTTGGCTCAGCAACCAAACAGACACAGACTTCAGAGGATAATTAGAACTGCAGAAAAAACAATTGCTACCAACCTGCCTTCCATTGAGGACATGTACACTGCACGAATCAAAAAGAGGGCTTTGAAAGTATCTGAAGACCCCTCACAACCTGGACATAAATTGTTTCATCTACCCTCAAAAGGATGCTCTAGGGCATTGCACACCAGAACAACTAGACACAAGGACAGTTTCCCCCCCCCCCACGCCATCCCTCTGCTAAGCAACTAATTCCCACAACATTGTCAAACTATTTAGTAAGGCTGTATTACTATTATTCTTCTCATCTCCTTTTCTACTTGTAACTTTGTTGCTTTTATCTTTATGATTTATATTTTTGTATTTAGTTTCTTAGTATGATTTATGCTGATTGCTTATTTAGCATCCTATAACTATCACTAAAGGGGACGCGGTGGCTCAGGGGCTAGGATGTTGAGCTTATCGATCGAAGGGTTGGCAGCTCAGTGGTTTGAATCCCTAGTGCTGCCGTGTAATGGGGTGAGCTCCCGTTACTTGTCCCAGCTTCTGCCAACCTAGCAGTTTCGAAAGCGCGTAAAAATGCAAGTAGAAAAAATAGGGACCACCTTTGGTGGGAAGGTAACAGCGTTCTGTGCGCCTTTGGCATTGAGTCATGCTGGCCACATGACCACGGAGACGTCTTTGGACAGCGCTGGCTCTTCGGCTTTGAAATGGAGATGAGCACCACCCCCTAGAGTCAGCAACAACTAGCACGTATGTGCGAGGGGAACCTTTACCTTTACTTAACTATCACTAGGTGTTGTATCTTATGATTTATGATGAATGTATTTTTATGATGACTATGATTTATAACTTACAGCTTTTATGACACTGAGAGCTTATGCACCAAAGACAAATTCCTTGTGTGTTCCATCACACCTGGCCAATAAAGAATTCTATATAAATATTAATCCCTGTTCATTTTTAATACATAGTGGAAAGAGGAATGTTGAGAGTTCACAAGGCTGATGCTAAATGGAACAAAACTGGGACTGAATCTGGATGTTCTGCTTTGGATACCATGAAGTGTCCTCCCAGAAGGTAACAAGGAAACCAAGTTATGAAAAGGATGTTTAGTGAATCCTGCAGACCCTGCTCAAGCATCACTTATATGCTATGTCCTGGATAGAAGGAAGTAAACTATCAATAATCTGCCATCCTCACCAGTCTCTGCACTGCCTTCCTGTCTGAAGCAGTAATGCTTCCAAACCTATTGCATTATAGGACAGGATGCTCTCAATCTTTCCTCTATATAAAGTGGTAAGGACAGGGGAAGGAACACGTACTTTTCTCATGCCACCCAGAAAATACAGATGCTGCTGTGCCCGCTTCACCAATGTCTCACTGTTGAGTGACCAAGCTAGCCTACTCATTAGCTGCATACCCAGAAACTTGATGTTGCTAACCACCTCCACAGGTGAATCATTAATTCACAGAGGTGTGTGGCAGTGCCTTCCTTTTCTGAAATTGACAATGATCTCTTTAGTCTTTCTTACATTTAGAATGAGGCTGTTTTTGTTACACCAGGTCACCAAACCTTCTACTTTCTTGCAGTAAGCACATTGTCATTTTGAGTATCATCCAGATACTTCACAATATGGTTGGTGGCAAATCTAGCACAACAGTCATGGATCAATAGGATGAACAATAGAGGATGTAGGACACAGTCCTGAGGAGAACCTGTGCTCAAGAAAATGGTGTTATAAATATTAGTCCCAATTTACACATCAATAAGAAAATCAAGAATCCAGAATTGCACAAAAGAGTATTAAAGCCTAAAAGGCCCAGTTGTGTACTAGACGTTGAGGAATGATTGTATTAAATGCTGAACTGAAGTCGACAGCATTTGCATGAGTGTTTCTTTCCTCTACGTGTGCCAAGCTCAAATGGAGAACAGAAGAAAAAGCATCCTCTGTAGAGCGATTTGGATGGTAAACAAACTGAAGAGAATCAAATGCTGGAGGAAGGCTGGATACAATAATATCCTTTATCACCTTCTCAAAACATTTCATTATTATGGATGTAAGTGCAACTTACACTAGTTATTTTATGAAAAATTTCCTTCAATGGTAGATGTAAATATTTCACTTACTGCATTTTCTTTTAGAGCTGTTTTGATACTAAGCCGTACTTTGAAAGCATTCTGTGCATCTATTACAAGGAAAAAGAATAAAATGAAACATACAATTCACATTTCCTTATGCAGATGATTTGTGTTTTTCAGTAGATCACAGTATATATTTGTTACATTTCATTGTACTTCAGAATACATTTAAAAATGTTAAAGTTCCAAGTAAGTTTGTTTAGAATATAAATGCAAAAGGAAGTCTGTAAGTTTGGAGATATTCACCATGGGGTAATCACAGGCTACTTACATAGATTTCAGTTCTAAAAGGTTCACAGAATATAGAACAATAGGGTTGGAAGCTACTTTGGAGATCTTCTAGTCTAACCCCCTGTTCAAGCAGGAGAGCTAATACCATACTAGACAAATGGCTATCCAGTCTCTTCTTGAAAATCTCCAGTGATGGAGCAACCACAACTTCTAGAGGTAAGCCATTCCTCTAATGGCATTAATTAATTAATTAATTGTCAGGAAATTTCTCCTTATTTCTATGTTAGATTTAACTTTAATAATCTTCTACCTGTTACTTCTTGTTCTGTCCTCAAGTGCTTTGGAGAATAGGTTAACCCCTTCTTCTCTGTAACAGCCCCTTAAAAACCAGAAGACTATTATCATATCAATGTTAGTCCTTCTCATTGTGACACTAGACATACCTAGTTCTCTCATATATCCTCATTCATAATATGGTTTAGCTTCCAGACCCCTTTTCTCAGTATTTTTTCTAGGATCTAGACTAAATATAATATACACTAAATTCTTTTAGCCTTTATTGAACAATTAGCATCAAAGAGGCAATAAAGGGATACCTAAATAGGATTTTAATAGGTTTTTTATCCTAAAAAACTTAATAGTTGTTCTAAAAAACTAATCAAATTATTTTTATAGCCAAAATTTTTGTGTTACTCAAACATAATATTCACACATTTGCAGTCTGAATTTTCTAAATGTTACATTTTGAATGCAAATTGTACATGAAGGATGAAGCATCGAAGGAAATCTTACCTGGTTGGCAAAGCTCAGGATAAGCAATGGTGGTTGCCCAGGCAGATGCAAGTAGCAACCTCCCTAGTAACAGTTTTCCTAACCATCTTTGTGCTAGCATCCTTCAGTTGGGAAAACTTCAGGCAAAAAGAGAAAAACAGCCCCTGTAATACTGTCTTAAACTTTCTGTGACTCGGGATTAAGCAATTGCAGCAGAAATAGGAAGCAATCAAGTTTAAGGCTTAATAATTAACCCACACCACTTATTTTAGGGGGGAAAAACAGTTATAGAAAGCAGTGTCCTCTTCCAGGTACATCTTTTGTCAGTTAAGAGATATATTTAATTTTTATTTATTACTTTGTTGTTTGTATGTATATTGACAAAGTCAGTGGTATGCAACAGGAATGCACAATCTTTGTTGCAGCTGAGAAACATTACATTTGAGAAGTATATCAAAAACTATACAGAAGTGAATGGCAATAATATAAAAAACCCTACTCTTGATTTAATATGAATAAAATCAGATTACATTATTATATATAGCTAATAAAATTATTGCTTACATATTTAGTAACTTCCCCTTTCTGTCAAAGACTGTAAAAATTATAATTTGGTTTGTAAATTAAAACAAGTCTCTAATAGCAAGTGATGAATCATATGTATAAAGTAAGAGTTTTATAGATTGAGAACAAGCCCCTCAATTATTAACAGTGTTTTGTAATATATGTGGTAAGATGCACCATATATTGAAGTAGTCTTTGCAAAATATAAACTATGTCCTGACTTTTGGCAGTGTCAAGGCACTGATTTTTTTCTAACTTTCTAGCCATCAGACAAAGTAAACATATTTGTAGCTCGTACTAAACTATGACTTATTAGTTAGTGTGTCATGTGAAACTAAGCAATTGCAGTCTTTATTCAATAAATCATACTAAAGCCATGACTGGATATAATGTATGTATCTACTCATAGTACAAATATGGATATTTAATCAAAAGTCTTTCTACATCCCTTCATAAGGCTTTAGAGTTTGAGGACCCAGGACTGTAAAAAATGTACTGCCATACAAGTTAATCAACAGCACAGCAGTTTTGCACTAAAAATTAACTTTCCTTGGAGAAAAAGTATAAATGAATTACCAACAGTGTTCACTCACAGAAATAAAACCAAAGATTTTTGGAAACCTTGCCTGTCATTAAAGTTACTAGAAAGTTGTAGATAGTGTCAAACATAAAATAAAGAAAATTATAATTCAGTGAACACTAGTATCTGAAATGGAATCTAAACCTTGTATTCAATAGATAACACTAGTAAAGAACTTCAAGCTTACTTATACATACATACTTTTACATTTCTCATCGCTGCTTTTGTTACAAAATATCTGTGATATTTTGTGATATTTTGCCATGTGCCTATTATGGCACGTGTGCCAGAGGTGGCATGCAGTGCCCTCTCTGTGGGCATGCGAGCCGTTGCCCCAGTTCATCTCTGCCACGCATGCACATGTGCTTCCTGCCAGCCAGCTGGTCTTCAAGTCTCTGCTGCGCATGCGAGGGGGGGCATGCGGGGGTCCCCGCATGTACATGCATGAGGGGCAGGCCATGGGCTGGGGGGCTGTGCGCACATGCAGCAGGGACAGGGCACATGTGGGGGATGGGACACATGTGGGGGGCCATGTGTGCATTGCATTTTGGGGGTTCGGGAGCATGCACTTTGGCCACTTGATCCAGAAATGGTTAGCCATCACTGAGATATGCTGACCAGGACTGAATAACTAGGCTTTAGAGATCTGTTTATAATTAGAGATGAGGTATGGGACGAAGAGATTATTTACATTTTAAATAGAAAATGGTATTGCTAAAATAGTTTCTCCTTCTTTCCGTTATTCTTCTTTTTCTCTTTTTTCTGTACTATTTTTTTATTCTTTTGTTTTGTATTAATATTTATCCTTTTAATTATGTTAAAATATTATAAAAATAATCCTTACAAAATCACATCAATCCCCCTTCCCCCGTAAAATAGGAAATTTTGCATTTTGTTCTAGAAGCTTTGGGTATACATGGTGTAACAGGTATAGTCAGTAAAATCATTTGATATAATTTGATTCCCATAATTACTTTTTAATAAAATATAGTTGGAAGCAGGCAATCAATCCATAAATGGATCGTGGAGACATTGGAAAAGGGCAGCTGGAAGGTGAGGCAGAGGAGAGGAGGTGGATGATTTATGACTGTGTGGCCTCCCTGGACTCCCTCTGGATTCTCCTTCCCCCTGGATTCCCCTGGATCTCTTTGAATTATCTATGTGAAGTAATCAGCTGGAGCTAAAACCTGGTCTGAGAGCCCAAGAGCCAGCAGCTGCAGCTCTGAATGATGTTGTGGATCTTTTCATGGAGGCAGAGCTGAGAGAAGAAACAAGCTTCCCTGGCCTTTTTTGGCAACTGGGCCTACTCATGTGGTCACTAATGGTGTTGAGAGTGGCAGGCTGCCATTGGGATTTTTTGAGGTTTAACTGGTGAGTGGGAGCTTAGGACAGTGTAAACTTCAGGAGACATCGTAGGACTACACAGCTGCTACAATATCTAGTGCAGCATAGCAGGCCTTCTGGCTACTCCTCCAATTACTTTTTGCAATCTTCTGAATGTTCTGTAATCAGGCCTGGGAAGGCTGCTTGGGAAATTCTGGGGCTGGAAGAGAAAGTTGGGCGAGAGGAGAGTGTGTTGTTCCCTCTCCCCTGGGTGAGAGCTGGGTGGGGGGAGAAGTGGCTCTCTGCTTGGTGGGTGAGAGCAAGTGGACAGGGTATTGTTTGTGCATTGAGTGGATGTATTATGAGTGTGTTGGGAGATAAAGGGGTGCTGGATATGACCCCTCTATGGCAGTGAGGAAGGGGTGGTGTGAGTTTGAGGAAACTTAGAGCAAGTTTCCTATGACTACTTCAGCTTCAATCGCAATATTACAAGAGCAAAAAATAGATTCAAGCTAAATGTCAACTGCTTCAAACTTGATTGCAGAAAATACGACTTCTGTAACAGAGTTGTTAATGCTTGGAACTCATTACCTGACTCCATTGTCTCTACTCAAAATACCAAAATCTTCAACCAAAAACTGTCTACTATTGACCTCACCCCATTCCTAAAAGGACTATAAGGGGTGTGCATAAGAGCACAATAGTGCCTACCGTTCCTGTCCTATTGTTCCCTTCATTATATCAAATTAATATAGTTGATGCATATATTTTTTTTACATATATATATATATATATATATATATATATATATATATATATATATATATATATATATATATATATAGCTTCTGGGAGCTTTTGCCCCAGCACCAAGCTGAAGCCTGAAGATGACGAATGAGACTCCGAAACGCCGCCAAGGCACTTCCAATTTTACACGGGAGAAAACCCGAACAACCAAAGACCTATATACAAACACCCGTGAAAACCTCAGAAAACAAATATATATATATATATATATATATATATATATATATATATATATATATATATATATATATTCATATTCTTCAAGATACGTTGTTTTATCTATGACAATTGTGTATACTGTTGTGACAAAAAGAAATAAAAAAAAAAGTGCTATAGTGCCTGTAAGGCTCAACTTGCCTCTAATGGTTTGTCAGTTGGAGGAGGTTTTCCAGGGGTGAAATCTAAAAATTTTCCCTACTAGTTCTGTGGGCGTGGCTTAATTGATAGGCATGGCTTGGTGGTCAGGTGACTGGGTGGGCATGGCCAATAACAATAAATAATAAAAATAATAAACAAAATACACGAAACAATAAGAGGTACCAAAAACCAACTTTCACACTTTACACACCCACAACACAACACAACTGATACACATACACACACAATGCCACATAGAATTTTGTGAGATTTTGTGTGTTTGTGTAGTTAGAGTGAAACATGAGAGAAACACACCAAATCTCAGAAAGCTGCACAAATATTTTATTTTATTATTTTATTTAATTTAATTTATATTTATATTTTTTAGATAAAAGCAGCTAAATTTAAAACTTCCTTAACTTTAAATTATTATAGCTAAAAAAAATTAAACTCATAAAAAACCCCTATTAACTATTTTTTTAAAGCTCCCCTCCACCTTACTTACCCAACTGAAGGGACAAGGCAGGCAGATTGAGTTGCTCACCGATGAGATGGATTTCAGGCAGGCAGATTGAGTTGCTAGCTGATGCAATCGATTGCAGCAGCCGAAGCAAAGCAAGGCAGCTAGCGAGCCCGAAAGAAGCAAAAGGCTGAGAAGTAGGCAAGTGGGGACCAGGCGATTGGGTGAGCATGGGCAGGGGGGGCAGGGATTTTTGCTACCGGTTCTCCAAACTACCCACCCCATTGCTACTGGATCATCTGATCCGGTCCAAACCAGGAGCATTTCACCTGAGGTTTTCCTTTTTTTAAAGAAGAATGTTAGTGATGAGGGGTGTTCTGTTCCCCTTCGCCTCCGTCCGAGCGATGGCTTAATTAGCCGGCACTATCAGCTCTAGCGAGCATCTGCCAAGTGTCTCTGTTATCTCCCTCGACGCCGATGAGTTACCCAGGAACAAACAGTACTTCAGCTCTTAGTTAATCAGTTGATTTGCCTGCTACGAAGAAGCACAGCAGCTCTTGCTGCCTTTATATCCTGTGGGGTGTGGCTCCATGACTCAGCACTTCCTAAGCCTGCCCCACCCCTGCTTCTGTTGTTCCCGCCTCTCCTGCCTACGAAACCTAGGGTCCAGCCAGGCCTGATTGCCATCAGCTGGGTCTGGAGGTGTGGCCTGGGGGGGAAAGAGTCAGGGGACGGTGGCCTCATTATCTCTTCCATCTGGCCTGCCTCTGGCTCCTGGAGCTGAGCCAGGGAAGCCGGTGCTCCCAAGGTAAGTCCTGACAGCTCTTTCCCCTCACTTTCCAAGACACTTTCTAGCAGCAGGCCCGGCTCGGGGGGGTGCAGACAGAACAGGGGTTGGAATGATTTTCATGGAAGGCAGAGGAGGGCAGTCTATTTCAGTGGTGTCAGATAACAGGAAATATGAAAGTGGGGGCAGGCACAGGGAATGCGACCTCGGTGTTTAGTGTTCTGCCCCCTTGCACTCAACTCATTTACCTGGTCAGCAGATGTGTGGTGGACCTTGTCTTAGACTGCTGCTTTTAAATGTCAGATCAGACTGCAATAAGGCTAGGCTTATTGCCAATTTGGTCCTTGAAGAGAAGGCTAATCTAGCTTGTATAACCGAGACTGGCTCAGAGAGAGGTGTTCCCTTCTTAGAAATGTGCCCAGTGGGTTATTGAGCACGGCAGCAGTGTAGACCTCTGGGCCGGGGAGGGGGTATAGCTGTTGTTATCAGACACTCTCTAACAGCCTCCAGGGGCACTGCTTGTCTGTGAGACCCTTTTTCTTAGGTTGGGCTCAAGGGATCAGGTGGGATTGCTGCTGCTGTACCAGCCTTCCTGTTGTGTGGCAGTTTCCCTACCCAAGCTCCTGGACCTTGCCAGAGAGCTGGCAGTGAAGTTCTCCAAGGTTATAGTTCTGGGGGCTTTAACCTGCCATAACTTGGGCATAGGGTCAGAGGTAGCCCAAGATTTCATGGAAACCATGATTTCCATGGGTCTGTCCCAGGTCATTCAGGGCCTGACTAGGAATAGTGATCACACACCTGATTTGGTGTTCTTGTCAGAGCAGTGCCTATGTGACCTGGAATTGGTGGACTTGTCCTTGGTCCCCCTGTCATGGTTGGATCACAGTCTGGTGGCAATGAGTTTCTCAAGAGCTGTACCACCCCCACGCCCTCATAGGGAGGCCTGACCTGTTAGATTGGTCTGCCTTCAATTAATGGACCCTGATGGGTTCCAGAAAGAGCTGGGGATTATAACTGCAGATCTGCTGTGCAGTCCAGCCGAGTTCTTAGTCACTGTTTAGAATTGGAAGGTGACCGAGGCTCTGGATAGATGTACCCATGCAACCCATGCAACCTCTCCTCACCCATAGACCTTTCTGCCCTCCATGGTATACAAAGGAACTGAGAGGTATATAACGGATGAAGAGGCATCTACAGCGCTGATGGCGGAAGACAAGGGATGAACTTGATCGAACACGGGTAAGAGCTGCTATTAAAGCCTACCTTGTGGCGATTCGTGCAGCAAAGTGTAAATACTTCTCTACACTAATTGCATCTGCAGATAATCACCCAGTGACCCTCTTTAAGGTGAGCCTCCCCCTCCTGGGGAAGGAGGAGATTGAGGTCCACCTGAAGGGGTGTGCTGAGGAATTTTCAGATTTTATGGAAGACAAAATCGCTCAACTTCGTGCTCACTTAGATGCCGGTGTGATTGCTGGTCTGGTGGAAGTTCGAGGCAGGTTCTTGCCCTGTTATCTGGAAAAGATTGGACCTTGTCACTCCTGAGGAAGTGGACAGGATCTTAGGGAGTCTGCACGCAAACACCTGTGTGTTTAGACCCACGTCCCTCCTGGCTTGTGAAAGCTTCCCAGGAGATGACAGGCGGGTGGACTCTGGCGGTGATTAATGAATCCCTATAGGAGGGGTAGTGCCCCAGTAATTTAAGGAAGCTGTGGTCCACCTCTTCTTAAGAAGCCATTGCTGGATTCCACCCTGTTGGATAATTTCCACCCTGTCTCCAATCTTCCCTTTTTGGGGAAGTTTATTGAGAAGGTGGTTGCACAGCAGCTCCAGAGGTTTCTGGATGAAATGGATTATCTAGACCCCTACCAGGATTCAGGCCTGGATATGGAACAGAAACAGCATTGGTTGCGCTTTTGGGTGATCTCTGATGGGAACAGGGTGAGGTAGTGCATCCATTCTTGCTCTACTTGACCTCTCAGCGGCTTTCAATACCATCGACCATGGTATTCTCCTGGAGCGGCTTCGGGGGATGGGAATGGGAGACCCTGTCCTATCTTGGTTCACTTCCTTCCTCTGCAGCAGCTCTCAGTCAGTGTTGATAGGAGGGGAGAGATCCAGCCCTCAGCCACTGCTTTGTGGGGTTCCGCAGGACTCAGTACTCTCTCCGCTTCTATTCAATATTTATATGAAGCTGTTGGGTGAGATCATCCATCACCATGGACTGAGGCGGGGTGAAATGTAAAATTTGTTATTACTGGTTCTGTGGGCGTGGCTTGGTGGAGGGATAATGTGACTGGGTGGGCATGGCCTTTTTTTTTTTTTTTTTACTTTTAAAAGCATTTTTTCTACAACCTCTTCAGACGATGCTTTTAAGAGCCTGTGATGATCAGGCAACTCAGCTGAGATCGCCAGAGGGAAAAAAAGCTTTTAAAGGGTTCTGACAATCCCAGCTGAGTTGCCTGATTGCCAGAACCTTTTAAAAACATTTTTTTTTACAACCTCTTCGGCCAAAGAGGTTGTAAAAAAATACTTTTAAAAGGTCCTGGCGATCAGGCAACTCAGCTGGGATCGCCAGAGGAGTCTTTTAAAAGCTTTTTTTTTTACCTCTTCGGCTGAAGAGGTTGTAGAAAAAATGCTTTTAAAGGGTTCTGACAATCCCAGCTGAGCCACGCAATCATCAGAGGCTTTTTTAAAAACTTTTAAAAGCATTTTTTCAGCCGAAGAAAAAATGCTTTTAAAAGTTTAAAAAAAAAAATCTCTGATGATTGCACGGCTTAGCTGGGGTGGAGGGAGGCAGAGATTTTTGCTACCAGTTCTCCGAATCACCCGTTGCCATTGCTACCGGATCGGGCAATCTGGTCCAAACCAGGAGCATTTCACCCATGGACTGAGGTATCATCAATAGGCTGATGATACTCAGCTGATAGTCTCAGCCCATGGTGAATTAAGCGATGCTGTGGCCTCCCTCTCGCAGTGCCTGGAGGCTGTTAGGGCTGGAAGGGGAGCAATGGGTCAAAACTGAACCCTGGCAAGACTGAGTGGCTCTGGGTTTCAGGTTCTTTGGTCCAGGGAGAATTGCCACCTTTAGTCTTGGATGGGGTGGTACTACCCCAAACAGTCCCTGTACATAACCTGGTTCTCCTGGACTCGCAACTCCTGCTTGAAGAGCAGGTGGTGGTTGTGGCCAGGAAGGCCTTTGCACAACTGCAGGTTGTCCACTAGTTACACTCTTTCCTGGACTGACAATCCCTATTCAGTCACTCATGCCCTAATCACTTCCCGTCTTAACTATTGCAACACGCTCTACATGGGTCTCCCCTTGAAGAGCATCCAGAAGCTCCAGTTGGTACAAAATGCAGCAGCCCACATGGTTTAGTACAGACCTCGGTGTACACATGTATCACCTATCCTGCAGGAGCTGTATTGGTTGCTGATTTGCTTCCAGGTGCAAGTCAAGGTGCTGGTTGTCACCTTTAAAGCTTCCATGGCTTGGGACCAGGTTATCTGAGGGACCGTCTCCTGCCAGTCACATCTACCAATCCACCAGAGCAGTGAGGCAAGGAATGTTGCGGGTCTCATCTCTTAGGGAGATACACCTGATGGGACCCAGAAGGGCCTTCTCCATAGTGGTTCCCTCTCTGGAACATCATTCCCCCAGAGATTAGAATGGCCCCCACTCTAACCACTCTTATGGAAGGCACTGAAAATCTGGTTCTACCAGCAGGCCTGGGGAATGCAGAACAGGATGGAGCCCATTAAATGGCTCGTGTGGTGTGTTGTCGCCAGGACAGGGGGTTATTTTATTTTATTACATTATTTTATTATTTTTATATGATTATTCTCTTTTATTAGTTTTATTGTTTTGTATATGAGGTTTTTATATTTCTGTAAGCTGCCTTGAGTCGCCATGTGTGAATAGGTAACAATATAAATTTCCTATAAAATATTAAATAAATAAATAAATAAATAAATAAATAAATAAATAAATAAATATTTCTTTATTACTTGCCAGAAACAGCCAGGAGCAGCAGGGTGCAGCTGGTCTAGCCTCAGCTCATAATTGGCAATTCCTGGGCAGAAAAAAGAAAGTCAGCTAAACTGTCTGGCCTGTTTTTATCAACAAGCAAAGTATAAGCTGCAATGCTTGATAATGTGCAGTTATCTAATTTTGACAGTAGTGTCACAACACAGGCATATAAATGTCGGGCCTATATCCTAACATGACCTCAGAGCAGTCATACTTTGTTCCGCTTTGCTGTGGAGATCCTATGCAGCTCGTTGCAAGAACCATTCAACTGCTTCCAGAGATTAGAGATAAATGCATTTGCCGTCCAGGTAGTCCTCGACGTACAACAATTCATTTAGTGACCATTCAAAGTATCAACGGCACTGAAAAAAGTGACATGACCATTTTTCACTTGCAGCACTCTGTTGCAGCATCCCCATAGGCATATTATTTATTGTCCACATCCAGCTTGAGTGTCCTGGATCACTTTCTTTTCTGAAAAACTTACTGGTTTATTGAATACATAACATGGGAAGGCTGAAGTAAAACTAACTCCGAGTTTCTTAAGCTATGCAGACCAAGTAACCAAGGTCCCGTTGTTATGGGAACTATCTGTCTCACTTGCACACCTGCTAAATCCTTCTTGAAAGTTTCCAGTTTCTCACAAACTTCAGTGGAGCTGTAGAAATTTCATTTTTCCTAGTTAACCCTCTTTTAACCAACACCTCCTCCCCCGCTTCCTCTAATGAAGTTGAAATGATGAGTTACATAGATGCCAATGTTTCATTCTTGACATTTATATTCAGATGCCTGTTAACTGGTTCATATTTATGATGGTTGCAGCGTCCTGGAGTTATGTGACCATCTTTTGCGACCTTCTGACGAGCAGTCAATGGGGAAGCCAGATTCACTTAACAACCAAGTTACTAATTTAACAACTTCAGTGATTCACTTAACAAATGTGGCAAGAAAAGTCTTAAAATAGGACAAAACTCACTTAACAAATTTTTCACTTACCAACATAAATTCTGGCTCAATTGTGGTCAAAAGTTGAGGATTACCTGTATATACTCTGCTCTCTCTCCAATGTGCAATAGAGGTGACCTGCCTTGGATGGAATCTGAAAGTAAACCACTTCAGATGTCAGAATTTTTCTGATCTGCCATTACATTTCAATTACAAGATTTGAAATGTACATTAACAATGTAATGCCATTCAAAGAGGGTTGTTTTTTTTTCTTTTCTTTAATGTGCTTTTTTATTCCTTCCTTCTTTGTAGAGATTACAAATCCCCTTTTTTACCTGGAAGCCAGCCACTTTTTTCAGTGCTGTTGTAATTTTGAACGGTTACTAAATGAACTGTTGTAAGTCGAGGACTACCTGTATTGTTAAATTGAGCTCTGAAATGTGAAAACTTCTTAGTTTCATTTTGAACTCAGACCGAAATCGTTTGTTAAGGATATTGAGGCTTTTAGTCTAGCGATGCCTTCAGTCTAACATTTTTATCTCTATGGTCCAGTCTCTTCCTCGAGTCCTCCGCTCACCTCGCTTTGTTCCGGACTCTTGCCAGAATTATAAGGAACATCTTTACGGAAGAGAACTTGCGTCACGTCCGACTGTGTCTCGTCACGTGATGATCCTGGAGACTCTAATATGGCGGCGTCCGTGTCCCCGCCGCCTGCGCCAGTTAAGGGGATGGTGAAATTGAGGTAAGAATGGGTTAGTTGTGTGTTTTGGTTCAGTTGCTAGGTTGAGAGTTGTCTCGTCTTGCTTTGGAGGTGATGTCATGGTAGTACCGTTTCTTATTCTGAGCTCCCTGTTGTCACTTGTTGCGCTTGGATGATCGGAGTAATCTTTCCTCTGTCATGGAGAAACGAAGGAGCTGTAATCCTGAATTCGTGGCGGTTAACGGAGTAAGAATAAAGAGGATTTATTTTGCAGGAGACAGCTAGCAAACTGTAATGCCAAAGATCTCGTGAGAGATGCAGCAAGTGGCTTGCAGAGAATATAAATATAGTTTAGATAACGTGATTTTTGAATGTCAGCATGCATGGGAAAAGCTGCAAACAGACTGATGTAATTAATAAAGGAAAGGAGGGGCATATGTGCGATATAAATAGATTATGACATCAGTTAGGGATGGAGAATAATAGACTAAAAACTAATAATAAGCCTTCTGTGTTTACATTATTCAGTACTAATATGTCCCTCTACAGAAAAATAGAGGAGTAGCAGATTTTAAAAATTGGAACAATATGAGTATTTTTTATAAAACACTGCATCTCAATTCCCAAAACGATTACAGTATTAGACATTAACAATTGCCACAAGTCCCCCCTTTCCCCAAATTCAAAGTTATGAGGTTAAAAAAAGGCACTAGTTTAGATGCTTATTTAAGTTGCAGAGGAGGTATTTCTCTGAAAAACTCTTCTACAAGAATGCTTTAGTAATTTATTGCTATTTGATGGGGGTTGGGGAAAAGAATTGAAAAATACCTGAACAATAAAATCATCTGAACTTTCATAAGTTCACATGTTAAATGTTTGGAACCAAGTTATTGAAGGACCAGGATTGCATTGTGACATTGCCATATACACATAATCCTTTTTTCATCATTGTGCCTGTCTTGTGTCTTCAGGGTTCAGGGTGTCTTCAGGGTTGAGTCTATTCTGGCAAAACAACCATTGATTTAGCAGGTTGTGTGAGCTGGCTAGGCCATAATTCTAAGCCATAATAATGTTTACTTGTTGAAGGTATATGTGTGAATCTAAATATTGCCTCTTGGTCCTTGAGATGTCACTTCTAGATTTAGTTAAACATTTTTGGCCTGAGCAATGTAGAGCTATAGGATGTTTCTTCGATATTGTTTTTAATTGAGCATCTGTATCTGTGGTTTTTGCTGGAAAATTGGAAATTTAATTGTTTCCTTAGGATCCTTTTTTGGAATGCAAGTTTACAGTGGGGATGAGTGGGAAGTATTTGATCTGAATGAGCATTCTAGTAGCAAAGCTAAATTTCTTAAGTTTCTATTTCACCCTATGATCAGTCTTATCTAAATAGGCACCGTTAATGTCAATTTTGCATTGCTCTTACAGGTGGTCCTTGACTTATGACCACAACTGTTGCTAAGTGAGACATTTATTAAGTGAGTTTTGTTCCAATTTACAACCTTTCTTGCCTCATTTGTTAAGTGAATCACTGCAGTTTTTAAGTTACTAACATGGTTGTTAAGTGAATCTGGCTTCCCCATTGACTTTGCTTTGCAAAAGGAGGCCACATGATCCCCGTTCAGTGCAATTGTCATAAATATGAATCAGTAGCCAAGCATCTGAATTTTGATAACCATGGGGATGCTGCAATGGTTATAAGTGAGAAAAAGGCTCATAAGTCATTTTTTTCAGTGCTGTCATAACTTTGGTCACTAAATGAACTGTTGTAGCTCAAGGACTGCCTGTAGTTTTAAGCCTCTCACCCCTTTCTAATATATATTTTAAGTGAGCCTTCAGATCTGGTTTGAAACAACAGCTTAGAAGAAAAAAATTACATTGGTCACCTCAATCCCCACAATGGATAAATGGCTGCAAAAACTGATGGAGTTAGCAGAGATGGCCAAATTGACTGTGTTGATCAAGGAAAAAAACACAAATACTTTTATTTCTATTTGGAAACCGCTTCTGGAGTTTGTGCTTGAGGCGGAAAAAAATGAAACTTTGATTTAGAGTTTTACCAATTAGATAGATTTGTTGTTATAGAAATGGCTAGTTAATACTATTATGTAAAAGTAAAAAGTTGAGGGTCGATATTAATATCTTATTCTACTGCCAAGGGAGTCAGAAGTCAATGCCTTTTTTTCTTTTTCCCCTTCCCCCCCCCCACTTTCCCTTTCCCTTTTCCCCTTTTCCTTCCCTATTTTCCTGTATTTAATTTTGTATTTTCTTTGTACGCTTTATTATAAACTAATAAAAACTATTAAGACAAAAAAAGAAGAAAAAATTATATCCACATATCACTTGCCCTGAACTTATATCCAAATTCCAAATTGGTGGTGGCAGTTAAGTAAAAAAAAACAAAAAACCCAGATATATGGAGATTATATTCTTCTGTTCCTAGGAGAATCTGAAAAAAAAATAGTGCTGGATCTGGCCCCCAGCTTTGTATACTTGCAAAAGGACCCAAAACAAAACATATTCTAGGTTGAAATCTATGCCTACATTATTTATTTTTTCTTTGGTATTTTAATATATGATAACTTTAAGAATGGAATATATTTACCAGAAGTAAATTCTACAAAATTCTGATTTATTTCTAAAATATTAATCAGATTCCACAGAAATTCCACTGAGTTTAATGATTAATAACTAGTAAGAGAAATAGAATTGTAGCATAATATATTTAAAATATTATATATTTAGGATCTGAAAATCTTAGTATTTTATTGATTATCAAAATAAAAGAAAAACTATTTAATCTTCAGCCATAAAAGGTATAGAGCACTTTTGAAGAAAGAGAAGCGGAAGAAAAGGAGACAATCTCTAGCAAGACTGAGAGATTCAGGTAAAAGAAAATATATTCTGATAATGAAAAAATATTTTTTTCCCCACTGTGAATTGTGTTCTAGTGATCAGAGGGGAATGTCAATTTCCACGGTTTTGAAAGTGTAATAGTGTGTGTGTGTATGTGTATATATATCCCCATAAAAGATTTCCGTTTTTAAATTGAATTGTACAGTGTATATGTTATATTAAAGTGGACATTCTGAAGTGGTATATCTTGGTCTGAGTTTTTACATCTCAAAAACCTGGCATTTTAACAGGAGTGTGTAGACATTTATATCGTGTGTGTGTTCAATAACTTTGAGATTACAAAAGATTGGCTATGTAGGCAGTAGTAATAAGCTACTGCTGATGATTTGATTAAATAGTACCAGTAAAATAGATTATTAATTATTAAGAGTTTGAGTTCTTATATACAATCTGTACAAAATAGTCCATGGACAAAATTGAAATATAAGCAGACTTGAGGAAACTTCAAATATTTATTGGGGAAAAAGAATGTTTGAAATAGCTTTAGAAAATTTATTTGGAAAGGTTTATCCTAAAAGAGCAACATTCCCTTTCCTAACATTATTAATCTTGTTTCTTTGGTATAAAATTAAATCTTAATTGCTTTCATTTTGATGAAGTGACTAAATTATTTAGGTTACTGTAGTACTTGGCCCTCCAATAAGGTTTGGGGGTCTAGTTGCATCCATGATTACAGAAACATAAAATTAATTGAATTAGGTCATTCAGGTCATTTGGACCAATCCCCTATTTAAGAGCTTATTTATTTATATTTTATTTAACTATTTCTGTACTATAGACTTTGGACAGCATATGACAAAAGGATCATGGTGTCTCTAATCCAAATTAAAACAACACAATTACTAAATGGTTCCTTATACATATTTGTGATGGTCAAAGACCCATTGAACAGGCTATTAAGAGCTTTGGTGGCACAGTGGTTAGAATGCAGTACTGCAGGCTACTTCTGCTGACTGCCAGTTGCCTGCAGTTCAACAGTTTGAATCTCACCGGCTCAAGGTTGACTCAGCCTTCCATCCTTCTGAGGTCGGTAAAATGAGGACCCAGATTGTTGGGGGCAATATGCTGACACTGTAAACTGCTTAGAGAGGGCTGTAAAGCACTGTACAATGGTATATAAGCCTAATTGCTATTGCTATTTTCAGGGCCTTCTGAAGTAGGAGGATAGGAGCTGTGTATATCTTTTGTGTCAAGGGACTATTACAGAAAGAACTTGACTGATATATCTTTTACTTTTTCTTGGGAATAGGCATATTAGATCCACTGTAGATATTTGTAACAGTCAGGCATGTTTGATAAAACAGTACTTGATGTAACCCAGCAGTATGCCATTCAGAGCTTTATATGTTCAGCCAGCACGTTGAACTGGATCCATAAGTTTATTGAAAACCAATATAGCACTCTTAAGATGAATGTGACTCTAATGTAGTTAGCTTCCCCTAGTAGCCATCTGGCTGTTGCATTCTAATCCCCTATTAAGCACAATTTGCTATAAATTAATTTAAAGCATCTCCAGAAAATGTCTATCTTTTTCTAGACATAGGAGAATCTACTACCTTTCCTGGAAATTAGTTGTATTGTCAGAAATATTATAAGAACAAGAAACAGATTGACTTTCTATAACTGAAATGTATTAATACTTATTTAAATAATGTAGAATGCACTAATCTGCCTCTTAACGAAACATGAGCAATTGGAATTAGGTATCTAATTCTTTTTCTTTATAGAAAATACAATTAATGATGAACCAATTTATGAAAAAGAACTGAATGAAGAAGAGCAAGAACTTGAAGATGAAAGGTGAATAAACAAATTTAACCTGTAAACAGGCAGCTCAAATTTCTGCATGCTTACTTAAATCGATTAACCTTCTATCTAGGTATATAACTTGAAAGACAAGTGTATACAGTGCATTCAGAAAGTATTCAGATCCCGAGGAAGGGGCATGGCCAGCATTGCTGCGGGACGGTGATTCTCGGGGCGCCTCGAGGATCCTGAGGATTGCCGATATTCCTGCTGTTTTGGGGATCCCTTTTTGGGATCATAGCTGTCCTGTAGAGACAGCGAAGAAAGAAGGCACAGATTGGCACAAACAGGGAAGTGGCAAATTCCCTGGTGCGCCGACACCAGCCTCCGACCCGGCGGCATGAAAAGGCAGCCATTGAGCTGTCACTAGCAGGGGCGACCACACTAAAAGATTGGCGCAGGAGAGGTGGCCGAATGGAGGATTCTTACCGGAAAAGTGATTTGCCATCATATAGGTAAGAAGAAAAATCACTAAGGCTTGAAAGAAGTTTTTATTTTGAATCAGCGGCTAAACTGGCATGCGGAAGTACAAATAGAAGGGGAAAAAAATGGAACTTGAAAATTAAAGCCCCAGAAAAACTTTTCATCTGAATTTTAATTTGACTGTGGAAGAGACTAAATATTAAAAAGAATAAAAATCTGAAAGAAAACATCGTTTACTAACAAAAAACTTAAGTCAGGAAATGATAAATTTGGTGGACTAATAATGGATACTTTGTAGCTGAAATATTTGTGAACGGGAAAGAACTATCTGCTGGAGGAAAGAAAGTATCAGAGCGTCTAGAACAATGTGGGGGAAAAGCATTGTTTGGACATCTGTTGTGAACTTGCAAAAGAAGGAGGGGGAGCAGAACAGATAAATACTTATTGGAATATTTTAAAGACATACTGGATGGACGCTTCCAGAAATAAAGAAGAAATAAAGAAGAAAAGAAATATATGGAGTTAAATTTTGGCTATAAATTGATTTAAAAAGTCTTTCTCCTTGTATTGGAAATATGGAAAATTGGGAAGAATTGTGGGAAATGCTTTTGATGATCCGAGAGTCTGTGAGACATATGGCTGGAAAAGAAATCAGTGAGGAGAATACAGATGATAATACTGGGATTGATAGTGAAAAAGTAAAAATGAAGAGAAGAAAAGAAAAGAAATTTTTAAAAAGAGAGGGGGGAAAATGAAAAACAAAAGATTCAGAAGGACAATTAAAAAATGAAAAAGATAGTGAGAAAAATAGATGATTACACTGGGTTTAGCAGTGAAAGACCAAAGAGAAGAGGAAGAAATAGAGAAAAATTGAGGGGGGACATCAAAAGAGTGACAACTTGAGAAAAGTGAGAAAGAAGGAAAAAGAAGGGGAGAAAGAAGAAAATGAAAGAAGGGAAGAAAGGGAGGAAAATACTAAGAGAAGGGGTCTGGGAGAGACTGAAAGAAAATGGTTAGAGGTAGGAGAAAAATGGACAAAAGAAAAGAAATTAAAGTAGTGATAGATTTGCTTCCTTATTTTTCTTTTGTGTGTTTGTGTGTGTGGGTTAATGCATGAAATGAGGGATGATCACAAATCCAGCAGAGGAAATTTGGAATGGTATGGTTTATTAATGAAGATAATTGAATTTTAAGATACAAAATGGGATAAAATTGAAATGTTAGTAAATGATGTATATTGTTGGAAGAAAATATTAAGTATTGAATTTTGAATAGAAATGTTAAGATAATAAGAGATGGAAAGTTATATTAACTGATTATATGATATAAATGGAATAAGATGAAGATAATGTTAAGGTTTAAAATATAGGTGAGGAGGTTGGAAAAATATGTGTAATAATTAAGAGAATTGGGGATGTCTGGATATTAGAGAAATTGAAAATAGATACAGCAAGAGACAGAGATAAGGAGAGAGGTGGAAGGGAGAAGGAGAGAAGGAAGAAAGGAAGAGGAGGGGAGGTAAGGTAAGGTGAGGGAGATAAGTGTAGGAGAGAAGGTTAGAGGGAGGAAGTAGGGTGAAGGAGGAGAAGGGAAAGGGAAGTAGGGAAGGAATAGGAGAGGAGGGGAGAAGAAAGGAGGAATGAAGAAAGGAGGGAAGGAAAGGCGCGTAAGAAAAGGTTGCTGTGAAAGAAATGGAGAAATGACAACCCCGAAAATATTCAAAGAATAAAAATTGAAATAGTAAAAAAAAAAAAGAAAGGGAATGAATATGAATAAAAATGGAGAAATTAGAAAATGAAGGGTGAAAAAAGATGTAATTTGATAAAATAAGCAAAGAAATATTAGGAAAGGAATAAAAAGTTAGGGGGGGAAATATATATTTTGGCAAAAATTGTAATTAAGAAAAATATATTTGAATAGTTTGAACTGTATAAGATAAGGTCACTACATTGTTTATGAATTGTGTTTGTGTGGAGGGGGAAAACAAAAAATCAATAAAAACTTGTACAGAAAGAAAGAAGGAAGGAAGGAAGGAAGGAAGGAAGGAAGGAAGGAAGGAAAGAAAGAAAGAAAGAAAGAAAGAAAGAAAGAAAGAAAGAAAGAAAGAAAGAAAGAAAGAAAGAAAGAAAGTATTCAGACCTCTTTCACTTTTGCCAATTTTGTTTTGCTGCAGCCTGATTCTACAGTTGTTGAAATTAATTTTTTTCTCATTAATCTACTTAGTACCCCATAATGACAAAATGAAAACAGAATTTTAGAAATGTTTGAAAATTTATCAAAAAGAAAAAAACTAAAATATCACATTGGCATAAGTATTCAGACCCCTTCATTCAGTACTTTGTTGAAGCACCTTTGGCAGCAATTACAGCCTCGAGTCTTTTTGGGTATGATGAACAAGCATTACGCACCTGGATTGGGGTTTTTTCATTCTTCCTTGCAAATCCTCTCAAGGTTGGATGGCAACCATCGGTGGACAGCCATTTTCAGGTCCCTCCAGAGATGTTCAATAGGGTTCAAGTCAGGGCTCTGGCTGGGCTACTCTAGGACATTCACAAAGTTTTCCCTAAGCCACTCCTGTGTTGTCTTGGCTGTGTGCTTAGGATCGTTGTCATGTTAAAAAGTGAATGTTCAGCCTAGTCCGATGTCCTGAGCACTGTGGAACAGATTTTCATTGAGGATATCCCTGTGCTTTACTCCATTCAGCTTTCCCTCAACCCTGATCAGTCTCCCAATCTCTGCTGCTGAAAAACACCCTCACAGCATGATGCTGCCCCCACCATGCTTCACTATTGGAATGACATTGGGCAGGTGATGAGTTGTGCCTGGTTTCCTTTAGACATAATGTTTAGAATTGAGGCCAAACAGTTCAATCTTGGTTTCATCTGACCAGGGAATCTTGTCCCTCACAGACTAAGCGTCCTTCATGTGCTTTTTTGCAAACTCCAAGTAGGCTTTCATGTGGTTTGCACTGAGAAGAGGCTTCCATCTAACCACTCTGCCATAAAGCCCAGATCAGGCTGCAGTGATGGTTGTCCTTCTAGAACTCTGTCCCATCTCCACACAGGATCTCTGGAGCTCTGTCAGAGTGACCATCGGGTTCTTGGTCACCTCTCTTACTAAGGCCCTTCTTCCCCAATTGCTCAGTTTGACTGGGCGACCACTCTTGGAAGAGTTCTGTTTGTGCCAAACTTCTTCTATTTGAGAATTTTGGAGGCCACTGCGCTCTTAGGAACCTTCAGTCTGGCAGAAATTTTATTGTAGCCTTCCCCAGATCTGTGCCTTGTAATAATTGCATCTTTGAATGCTACAGGCAGTTCCTTTGACTTCATGACTTTTGCTCTGCTACAGCATGCATTGTCAGTTGTGGGACCTTCTATAGAAAGGTGTGTGCCTTTCCAAACCATGTCTAATCAATTTAATTTACTATAAGTCAACTCCCATTCAAGATGTAGAAACATGTCAGCAATTATCAAGAGAAATAGGAGGCACCAGAGCTAAATTTCAAGTGTTGTTGTAAAGGTTCTGAATACTTATGCCAATGTGATATATGAATTTCTTTCTTTTTAATAAATTTTTAGGCATTTCTAAAATTCTGTTTTTATTTTGTCGTTATGGGGTACAGAGTGTAAATTAATGAGATTAATGTAAATTTTCAGCAACTGTAAAATCAGGCTGTAGCAGGGGTGAAATACTCCCGGTTCGGACCGGATCTCCTGATCTGGTAGCGATGGTGGGAGCTGGTTCGGAGAACCGGTAGCAAAAATTCCTCCCCCCCCCCCCGCATGCCCAGTTGAGCTGCGGTTTTTTTTTTAAACTTTTAAAAGCATTTTTTCTTCGGCCAAAAATTTTTTTTTATTATTTTTTTATTTACATTTATATCCCGCCCTTCTCCGAAGACTCAGGGCGGCTTACATTGTGTAAGGCAGTAGTCTCATTCTATTTGTATATTTATATACAAAGTCAACTTATTGCCCCCCCAACAATCTGGTTCCTCATTTTACCTACCTTATAAAGGATGGAAGGCTGAGTCAACCTTGGGCCTGGTGGGACTAGAACCTGCAGTAATTGCAGGCAGCTGTGTTTTAATAACAGGCTTCTTACAGCCTGAGCCACACCGTGGACCTTTTAAAAAAAATGTTTTTAAAAGTAAAAAAAAGCCTCTGATGATCACGCGGCTCAGCTGGGATCGGTAGAGGCTTTTAAAAGTTTAAAAAAAAGAAGTTGGCCATGCCCACCCAGTCACATTACCCCCCAAGCCACGCCCACAGAACCGGTAGTAACAAATTTTACATTTCACCACTGGGCTGCAGCATAACAAAATTAATAAAAGTGAAAGGGGTCTGAATACTTTCTGAATGCACTGTAAATAGCAAAGTGTAAACAATACATATAGAGCATTCTCTTATTTTCTCTATCTTTAATTGATTACTCTCTAATAATTACTATATAAGCTGCTGAACTTGTCTTCTGATAAACTTTATATATAAAAGGTATACGGTATATAAAGTTTATATATAGTACATCTTCTTGGTCTTAATCATATCTGCTTGGAGATATGCCTCATGGGTTTAGTAGAAGTTACTCCCTAACAGGATTGCGGCCTCATTGTTGACAATGTTATTGCTAATTTTCATCAGTTAATTTAAAGAAGGAATAGCATATAGAATTGTTTAAAATGAAACTACTTGATTTACTGTTAACCTGATTATATTGGAAGGCAAAGGCTTCATGAAGAATGGTTGCTAAGAGAAGAAAAGGCTCAGGAAGCTTTCAAGATCAGGAAGGAAAGAGAAGAGGCAGCCAGAAAACGTCAGGAGGAAGAAGAGGTATAGTGTACCTTTTGAAACGATGAAATAGCCTTCTAGAATTAATTTTTCAATCTTCAAACATCATTAATGCCTTTATTTCAAAAAAGAGAGCAACACTCAAATTGCCGTTTTGGCGATTTGGCAATATTATCAATAATATTATTGATAATAAGGGACGTGGTGGCTCAGGGGCTAGGACATTGAGCTTGTCGATCGAAAGGTCGGCAGCTCAGCGGTTCGAATCCCTAGAGCTGCCGTGTAACGGGGTGAGCTCCCGTTACTTGTCCCAGCTTCTGCCAACCTAGCAGTTTTGAAAGCACGTAAAAATGCAAGTAGAAAAAATAGGGACCACCTTTGGTGGGAAGGTAACAGCGTTCCATGCGCCTTTGGCGTTGAGTCATGCCGGCCACATGACCACGGAGACGTCTTCGGACAGTGCTGGCTCTTCGGCTTTGAAACGGAGATGAGCACCGCCCCCTAGAGTCGGGAACGACTAGCACATATGTGCGAGGGGAACCTTTACCTTTACCTTAATATTGATAATGCAGCATTACATTTGGAAGCGATGCTAAATAAATATCAAAGGGATCAGTTATCTTATTTGTGATTTAAGTTGCTTAGACATAAATTAAGTTTAGTTGATTACAATGAAATATGGTCAGTCTTCATTGAAGCTCTTTTGTAAAATTATAGTTATATCTGTGAGAAGCCCTTAAATGTATTTATTTTTATTTATTTAAAACATTTATATAGCCACCTGTCCTATATCAAACTTTGGGTGTTTCCCAATCGGCAAGTAAAACAACACCAATTAGAAAATAGTATAACACACATATCTATTAAAACCATAAACATCAAAAACTTAGCATCAAAGTTACGTTTCCAACATCATTAAATCATTATTAAATGTATTATTTTGTTACGTTGTTGCATTGCTTTCTCTTCAATAATGCTTTTTATCTTTTATAAATAAAGCAAACATAATTGGTGGATGTTTATAAAATTATGAGAATTTCCATGTAATCAAAACAACATGATAGCATATCTGACAGGTAAAAGAATAAAGAACAAATGGAGACCAATCCAGCCTTCCAAAAGAAGGGGAGCGGTACTCTGTTATAAAGAGTGGAAGGAAAACAAAATGTAAGAATGTTTGATGGTTTTTTTTTCTGTGTATGGCTGCTTCCATCATTGGAGATGCCAAATGTTTTTTTTTTATGGCTTCTCTTTTCTTTTTCCTCCTTATGATCTTGCCTATTTGATTTCTTCTGTGCTGGCTTTGTGGCCCATCCTTGCCTATGGAATAAGCTGACAATTAATTTAGGCAACTTCTGTGAAGCAAGAAATCCAAAAACTACAGATGAGTAAGGCTTACTGAAGACTATAGGAAACTGGAATCTAAGCATATCAGCTACTTCAGTAGCTCAAAAATAAGCCCTTGAAACAGGACTCCATTTTTTTTCCATTTTTTTTTCCTTTCTGCTGTTTGTAAGACATTGAGTGGGCTGTCATGTTTTCATTGTTGCAGCCATAAGATTTGCTATTGTGTTGTTTTTCTCTATAGTAGCTATGTGAGAAAAGTAATTCACAAAATTTACCCACATTGAAAAGTCAAATAAATTTGAATTGGTTCATTGGTTAAAAACCAGCCACCTAATTAATTTCAAGCAAACAATATTAATTTAATATGATGCAACAACTGTTATTAATTTGAAATTAATTTTCTAGATAATAAATGGTTTGTTCTTTTTTTTAGCAAAAAATAAAGGAAGAATGGAAAAAACAACAACAGAAAGAACAAGAGGAGGAAGACCGAAAACAACAAATGAAGAGAGAAAGAGAGGTGATTCCTGCTCTAGGAGGATAAATCCAATGCATATCCTCTCATTGTACTCATGTTATAAGAGTCCTAAGTTACTTCAGTGAGATACCAGATTTTTAAACAGAGATTTAAGTTGGAGAGTACCAATCAGTTTGTTCAAAGAAATCTCATCTGGAATAGGTCATATAACTAACTTTTGTCCAAGAAACAGTCAGATTCCTGGGTAGTAATGTTTCAAAGGGAGAATATAAGACACCAGAGATAGCAGCCAGAGAAGACAGGGAAAGCAGGAAAGGATGATTGGGAGGCAGTTGGACCAGTGGAATATATTGTGTAGGCACAACAATGGCAGCTGATGGTAAGTAGGGACTGGACACAGGTAATGTTGTTGGTTGGGCAGGTCAGTGGGATATGCTGTTGAATGGGGAGAGAGGGAACTGTGTATACTGACCATTCCATAAAATCCCTCCAGTTCCTGTGGTTTTATTTTGCCTAGTTTGGGCCAACAGTAACCTAAGCCAAACTTCATCTCTACAGAATGGGGGTTTGGCAGAACTTCTTGAATGCTGTGTTTCTTTTGAGTTCAAAACATAGCATACTTATGATTCTGGCTTACTTATTCTAAATTAAGTCATTATGTAAACTATTAAACTAATATTTCTGAGTGTAAAGGGACTGGCTTGCACTGTAATTCAGTGTTAAATTGGAAAGAATATAGAATAACGACCAACTTTACCTTCATACTTCTCAAATATATATAGTATCCTTTTTGTACATTTGCTTCATCTTGCTACAGCTGGCAATTATAAGTTTTCTGAGGCAGAAAGAAAAATCACAAATTTGCAATACTCTTTCTTGGTCAATGGTTATGACCAAGCTACCAGCTCTATTCCTATATTGGCAAATGAAAAAACTTCATGGCTTTTGGTACAAAAAGCAAGTAGGCTTCTTGCTAAGAGGATGTAGATGCAGGAAAATTATGTGTCAGTTAAGTAAACTTTATTTAAAGTTGTAGCAAATAAAGATTAATCTTGTTTAAAGTTCTTAACATGGAATTATACTGCTGCGATTCCTTAACTTTTTTTTTCACTTAAAGATGTTGCAGCTCATCTTTACCTGGTTTATTCATCAAGACGTATCTTTTTCTATAGCTTGTTAAATGGGGGAAGAAACATATTACAAAGGTTTATTTTTATAGGTTATACTTTATAGAATCTTTGAAAGTAAAAAGTGTATATGTCTATTGCTCATTTCTTTGGCAAAAAAATTGAGATTTGTCATTTTATACTGATATTTAAAACACTTAGAAAGAGGAGCTTGGGTTATAGAAATAATTGAAGTACATAATTCTTCATAAAAACTTGGTGCTATAAAGACATATCTGCCTTCAATATCATTTTAATTCCAAGAAGTGTCCTGGATCCCAAATGAGTCATATAAGCTTTCTTGGAAAATAAATACTAGTGCTGTTTCAGAGTGTGGCCACAAAAGGTAAGAAGTGCTAGAAGGTGTGGTAGGAAGCTTATGTCTCCCATGGCAGCTCTTTTGTGAATGAGCATCATTTCCAAGTGGCTATTTTGCCTGAACATGCACAACATAATCCAAATTTGCCCACATACCCTGAAAGGTTAAACCTACTATTGATCTATAAAAGCTGAGCTGGACTAAATAAACCTGATATTAATGTGAACAAGTATTGGACTCAGTGTGAATATAATCACTGAGGAATCATACTGTATGTGAATGATTTTGACAATCACTGGTTACAATTGAAGTTCTGATATATAATGAAATCAGAAGCTGTTGATTAATTCTTAATTACCCTTAGTGCTTAGGGTTGTGGCTTTTTTAAAATACACTTAACAATTTTTTTGTATACTAGTGCTCAACTTTATTCTGCAACTCTAAGCTTTGCCATTCAGACATTATTTGCTCAGTTAAAAGTGCAGCAATCAGTGCAGCAAGTGAAGCTGAGCATATTTAACCTTGTAATTGCCATTGAGAAAATTGAATATAAATCAGTGTTTCTGCTACATAATTTGCAGAGTTTCTGATACAATGACATTCTGATACTTATCCCCAAAGTATACCTACATTAGAAAGGGAACCAGTCTCATCCAAATTCAAAAGATTGATACAAAGAATTCATAATATATTTAACTCATTGCAGAATTATATTGCTAACTTTCAAAACTAAAAAATCAGAATATCTTCTACACTTCCTTTATAATGTTTAGGGCTGTGTTTTAATTGTTGACAAAGGGAATGTGAGTAGATGTGGAGGAAATTATTTAAAATATAATTTAAATGCTTTCTCTCTGTGTGTACAGTATGTTGTATGAGTGTGTGTACATACATGAATACACTAGAATAATATGTAAGCCTTCTCTCAGTTGAACTAAGTAAAGCAATACTTAAAGCTGAGCATTTTGATCTTAACTAAACAAATCAGATGTCAGGATTCAAAGTTTTTACTAGTTCTGTATTTGCACCATTTGTAGGATGCCGTGCAGAAGATGTTGGATCAGGCTGAAAGTCAGGTATGTTTAGAGCAGGGACACAGAGCATTTTAGCTAACAAGAAATATGGTTTGTAATTAATAATTTGGATAGGCAAAGGACTACTGCAAATGCAGGGATACCGTCAAATGCATGATGCTAGAATTTCTGTGGTGGATTTTTTTTGAGATGATAAGAGAATTAGTGATTGGTTTGTTTTTGATGTGTTAATCTGATTTTAGACTTTAACATTAGACTTTGAAAGCTTAAAACTCTGTTTCCTTTTGTGGAAAGTTATATCTTTTTTTCAAGATGTTTTGGTACTGAAATTTAGTAGCTTAATCTAGACACTGGGAAAAGGCATTGGGGAACATATGTGGGTTGCCCAGTCCTCCTGCTTTAGAGATATAATACAAAATGGAACAGTGATATATATTTAATTATTCTTTGTATCAGCTTTTTATATTGCTGCCTATCAGCTATTTAATGCAAATACCTTTCATAAATAATAAGATGTATACACGTTTGTTCAAAAGCATGCAAATAAGAGTAGATAAATAGGTACCATTTTGACGGGCACTTTGGTGTAAAATCATGCTGGTCACATGACCACAGAAGTGTTTTCTGACAACTCTGGCTCCCTGGGCTAAGAACAGAGATGGGTACCACCCCCTAGAGTTGGACACAACTGAACAGAGGGAAGCTATACCTTTATTTGGAATAGCGCACATATTAGTTGAAATGCTTTGTGAAAGCATAAACATATTTTAGTGCTGTTATTTATGTCAATATAAATGAAGGAACAAGAAAAATTAATCATAGGGGCACATTTTGGATAGCTTTATTTGATCTAAAGATATGTCTTCAGAAAATAATATCAGCAATGTCATAAATTCATCAGTAAGTGATAATGTCTTTTAGTAGGGAATTATGTCTCTGAATATTTTGTAACATTAGATATGATTGTTTAAAACTGTGGAATGTAATGAAATTTAATTTAGTGATGAAATTTTATTTTCTCTTTATTTAATAAAGTTAATGATGTTTTTATAGAAAAGCTGATTTATAAGGTAAATGTACTCATCAGAATGCATTTATAAACTTTATTTTGTTTTTATTATAATGCTATTGTTTTGGGGGGGGAAAACACAGCCGGAAAATGGAACTACTTGGCACAATCCTGAGCCCCCAGAGAACATAGGCACCGAGAAAGATCGTGCTAATTGCCCTTTCTATATTAAAACTGGAGCATGCCGATTTGGAGACAGGTAATTCAATCCTAATTGAATAATTAAAATAACTAGTAATGTTTTTTTCTACAACGTTAATTAATATATTAAACATTTTGGCTTATATCCGAAGGATGAAATTTACTCACTGAAAGACATTCCATCTTGAGATGAATACCCACCATGGCAGCTATTGCAGTGTTTTAATAATTGATGGGCAAGCTTCTTCACCTGGAAAAGTGATTAATTTCTCCTCCCCCTGCCCTTTTGTGTTCATCTCCAGATTAGCTTTCAACTTCTGGAGAAACATGGGAAACTGTGATTTGGGTGTCATGCACATCATTGAATGGGTAGTTCTGCTCAAGAAGGAGCCCATTTTGTGTATGAAATTAATGTGGGTTATAAAGTTACTGTTGCTGTGCAGTGTATATGAACAAGAAAGGTGCCATGATTAATTAGTTGATTAGTTTCAAGAATTTTATACTGTTATTCAGTAACAATAAATTCAAGTTTTAGTGTTTTGGTTAATGGAAAATGCCCTTAGAACAGTTAAATGGTGAATAAGTAGCTCTGCTTTGCAGGAAAGATTCAAGCAACAGTCATAAGTGGAAGGAGATGGGTGATGGGAACGATGAGAAGATAAATAGTAGATTAATAGAATGGCTTTAAAGTTAGTGATATATGTTGCTAACATTTATATTTCACTAGGCTTACTGTTCTAGTGAAACATGTCATACATGATCAGATTTTTAGTAGTTTCAGTGCCTTTTTCTTTTTAATTGTAGGTGTTCTCGGAAACATCATTATCCAAGTTCTAGTCAGACCCTTCTTATCAGGGGAATGTTTGTTACTTTTGGGATGGAACAGTGTAAGAGAGATGACTATGACACAGATGCAAGTCTAGAATACAGTGAAGAGGAAATTTATCAGCAGTTCGTAGATTTCTATGAAGATGTACTTCCTGAATTCAAAAATGTGGGGAAGGTTATACAGTTCAAGGTATGAAAAGTTTTAGTTTGGTATTATCTGCATGTCTTAGTTGTGAATTTGTAAACAGAATTGTGGAAAATGTAGGACCTCAATCTTGTGTGAAGAAGTGGGGAGGCAGAATAAGTTCGTATGTTGGTTATAAATGAGTTTATGTGCTTTTTCTTGCTGAAAAAAATCTGACAAGTGATGCCCCTAAGTCAAACGAGTATAAAAAAACCCGGATGATCCTCTGGTCATTTTATAAGTGGAAAACAAGGAAGCATTTTTTGTCTTCTTTTCTGCCCTTCTGTGTAGCCTTGGCATATTAGTTTCTTTAATGTCTTCTTTGATTCCAACTTTCATTGTCAGGTTGGTATAACTTGGACACATAGGGAACATTTATATTCTAACTCTATTCCAGCAAGAGAAGAGCTAATGACCCAGTTGGTTTTAGGTCAAGAAGATTTAGCTGAATGCCAAAACAAGTTCAGTTACCTGTTGAACTCTTGAGGAATGTAGCAAAATGCTAATTTTAACAGTGAATTAGATATGGTTTTGAATTTTACAAGTTTACTATTTATCTATGAAACAGCTGTTTGCTTACTAAGATAGGTAAGCACACAACCAGCTTATAGCTCTTTGAATAGGATGATAAAATTAATGCTTTGCTGCTGTAAATAGTGTACCTTGTAAAAATGTATTATTGTGTAATCCCTTGTTCAGGTACTAAGACCTGACAATCTAATTCCCAATACAGTATGCGTAAGATTAAAGCTTAATATAAACACAAAGAAACTGTATTTACAAAATTAAGGGAAAAGCTATGAGGGTTAGTTTTTTTCAGATATAGTTTGAATGATGTTTTAATCTTTTACATAGGTGAGCTGTAACTTTGAACCTCATCTTCGAGGAAATGTGTATGTTCAATACCAGTCGTAAGTATTTAATAATAAACAATTTAACTTAATGAAGATCTTACAAAAAGCTTTAAGGCAAGGCATTAATGGGTTGTGACGGAGGGAAGTGTATTTCAGCATGTCAGTGGCCCCTTTTGAGCATTAATTTCCTATAACTGGACTGTTTGGTAAAAGATCTGCAGTGGATTATGTGAATGGGAGTTCCTTCACAAAACCAGGAACCGTTCCTTTTTAAGATTTCCTATCACACAAACAATTTTAATCATATTCTGATCTTTCCTATTAAACATGAGGTTAAGATAATTCAGAGCCCATTTGCTTTGACCTGCACAGGTAATCCTTGATTTATAACCAGTCACTTAGAAATTATAACGGACCGTAATAAAGATATCCGGATTTAAAGATCCGAGCCCATCCCGCCACCCTCCAGAATTTGGGCACTCAGCAACCTACCCACATTTATATGGTTATATGCCATGATTCACATTTTTGCCAAAAAATAGCGTTTTTTTCATGTTTCCAGCAAAAACGGCCTTATAGTGAACAATGGGTTCATCTAACAACTGTAGTGTTCATGACTGCTGTTTGCTCAACAACTGTTACAAAAATTATAAAATTGGACAGTCACATGGTAACTTACATAACAACTGTCACATTATGACCGTAACTGCAGGTGTTGTTGATGACTACTTGTGTAGGACGAGGTATATCAAGATGTTTTGTCTGCTTAGCAGTATCTCTTGTTTTAATGCCTCTAGTTTCATGACAGTCTAGCAATGTGTTCTCAATTTGATTTTTAAAGAGAACAAGAATGTCAGGAAGCTCTCAGTTTATTCAATGGTCGATGGTATGCAGGGCGGCAGCTGCAGTGTGAGTTTTGTCCAGTAACAAGGTGGAAAACAGCTATTTGCGGTAAGTCAGTGAAACTTGATAGTTTCTGTCTTTGTGATGGGGGTTTGTTTTGCATTTTTGCAGTGAGGCTGCCTAAAAATCAATATTTCCAAACTGAGTAGGAAGTGATGAAATACAATTTTATGCTGCTATAGCACTTGTAGGTTTCCATACATCAGATTGCTGAGGTCATGCCATAATCTTTCATTGATGGGCTCTCTAGGTCTAAATTAGCATGTTTCTCTAGGACTCATAACTTAGTATGACAAAATGCAGCATGTTTAGCTACTGCTGTATTATTGAATGTACTGAAGAAATATCTCTCAGACATATGCAGAGTTATATATGGGATATTCTGGAAAAAGCTAAAATTTTTGAAAACACCTTTGCCTAAATATTTCTGTTCATTGGTTGATTATATGGATAGTAAACTATCCACAAAGCCTTTTAGATAACGGTAATATTTTGCAGACATAGATAAATCACAAAGTGTATTGAATGGAAACAATCTTGATTTTAAATTCGGTAACTTAAAATAAATCCTTTTTCAGGTTTGTTTGAAAGGCAAAAGTGTCCAAGAGGGAAGCACTGTAACTTTCTTCACGTATTCAAAAATCCAAATAATGAATTCTGGGAAGCCAACAGAGATATTCACATTTCCATTGACTGGGCTAAAGAGGCAAGTAAAAACTCTGAAAGGAGAAATAGATTGGGGTACTATGAAGAACATTATAGCAGATCAAGAAGAAGGAACAGTCAAAGTCCCGATCATTCATACAATAAAAGAAATGGAGAATCTGAAAGAAAAAAATCTCATCATAAACATAAGAAAAGTCATGTTTCTGAGAAATTGGGCAGTCGTGGAAGGCAACGGTCACACAGTAAAAAGAAAAGACGGAATCGCGACAGGAGCCTGACATGTAGTCGTAGTAGAAGTCCATCTCCTACAAGAAATAGAGGCAGAAAAACATCTAGTAGCAAAGGAAGGAATAGCTGAACTTGCTGGAGAATTATTTTTAGGACTTGGATGTGTTTTGAAAAATATTACCTATAGTTCTATTAGATCAGTTGTACATTGTTGTGCTCTAAAATAAAACTGTTATGCGCTACCTTGTCTTAAAAGTTTTGCAATAAATTATAAGAAAAAAAATGACACACACCTGGGACTTGTTTAATTAAGGTGCTGTAGAAAGTGGATCTTTTGTGGATGTTCTTTTTTTAATTCTTTAGCTAAAATAAGTATTGTGTTGTAAGTTAAACAACTGAAGTGGCTTACACTTTGTTTATAAATAAGTGCATTAAATAAGTCTACTATACTTTCACATTTGTCCAAAGTTACATTTTGATTATATTTCCATTCAACAGTCTCCATACTACAAAAAAAAAAACCCTAAGAAAAACAGTACTTTGCTAGAATCACAAGCATCCAGTTTTAGCATGCCTTCTCCATCCTGCTGCTTTCTAAATGTGATAGTACACTGCTCAAAAAAATAAAGAGAACACTTAAACAACACAATGTAACTCCAAGTCAATCACACTTCTGTGAAATCAAACTGTCCACTTAGGTAGCAACGCTGATGGACAATCAATTCCACATGCTGTTGCGCACATGGAATAGACAACAGGTGGAAAGCATAGGCAGTTAGCAAGATATCCCCAATAAAGGAGTGGTTCTGCAGGTGGTGACCACAGACCACTTCTCGGTTCCTATGCTTTCTGGCTGATGGTTTAGTCACTTTTGAATGCTGGCGGTGCTGTCACTCTAGTGATAGCATGAGACGGAGTCTACAACCCACACGTAGCTCAGGTAGTACAGCTCATCCAGGATGGCACATCAATGTGAGCTGTGACAAGAAGGTTTGCTGTGTCTGTCAGCGTAGTGTCCAGAGCATGCTGGACACTACGCTGGTGCTGGTGCTGGTGCTGGTGCTACCAGGAGACAGGCCAGTACATCAGGAGACGTGGAGGATGCCATAGGTGGGCAACAACCCAGCAGCTGGACGGCTACCTCCGCCTTTGTGCAAGGAGGGACAGGAGGAGCCCTGCCAGAGCCCTGCAAAATGACCTCCAGCGGGCCACAAATGTGCATGTGGCTGCTCAAACGGTCAGAAACAGACTCCATGAGGGTGGTATGAGGGCCCGAAGTCCACAAGTGGGGGTTGTGCTTACAGCTCAACACTGTGCAGGACGTTTGGCATTTGCCAAAGAACATTGGCAACTTTGCCACTGGCGCCCTGTGCTCTTCACAGATGAAAGCAGGTTCACACTGAGCACATGTGACAGACGTGACAGGGTCTGGAGACACCATGGAGAACGTTCTGCTGCCTGCAACATCCTCCAGCATGACCAGTTTGGCAGTGGGTCAGAAATGGTATAGGATGGCGTTTCTTTTTTTCTTTTTTTAAATTGAAAAAGTTTTACAAAACACATTTTTAAACCATTGTTCCCCCCCCCCACTTCCCCCTTCCCTCCTCTCTCTCCCCCCCAACCCCCCCAAGACTTCCCAGAACAAAATGCAATGTATAACATTTATCAATCATAAGCTAACATACCACAAAAATCTTAACTCATATCAACTCTCTTCCAACACCCCTTAACTCCCCTTTCCCATTTAAACATATACATTAATATATGCCATTCATAAGGTTATTCATAAACTATTTGATACTTTTTAGTCCGATACTTGTTTTGAACATAATCAATCCACCTTTTCCACTCCAATACATATTTTTCTTGTGAATGTTCTTTCAAATACGCAGAAATTTTTGCCATTTCTGCTAAGTTTGATACTTTTAAGTGTCCATTCTTCAATCATAGGTAAATCTTCTCTCTTCCAGTATTGTGCAACCAAAAGTCTCGCTGCTGTTATTAAATTTAGAATCAGCTTAGTCTCTATAACTGTACAGTCTGTAATTATACCCAATAAGAACAACTGTGGAGTAAATTTTATCTTCTTTTTCAAAATATTCTGCATAATCCACCATATTTTAATCCAAAATGCTTTGATTTTTTTACAAGTCCACCATATATGAAAATAAGTAGCATCCTCACATTCACATCGCCAACATTTAGCTTGCATATTCGGATACATACATGCCAAATTTTTAGGGTCTAAATGCCATCTATAAAACATTTTATAAAAATTCTCTCTTAAACTTTGTGCTTGTGTAAATTTGACATTTCTAACCCATATTTTTTCCCATGTTTCCATCATTATAGGTTGTTGACTATTTTGTGCCCATTTTATCATACAATCCTTAACTAATTCTGTTTCAGAGTCTATTTCTATCAATACATTATAAAGGTAAAGGTTCCCCTCGCACATACGTGCTAGTCGTTCCTGACTCTAGGGGGCGGTGCTTATCTCCGTTTCAAAGCCGAAGAGCCAGTGCTGTCCGAAGACGTCTCCATGGTCATGTGGCCGGCATGACTCAACGCCAAAGGCACACAGAACACTGTTACCTTCCCACCGAAGGTGGTCCCTATTTTTTCTACTTACATTTTTACGTGCTTTCGAAACTGCTAGGTTGGCAGAAGCTGGGACAAGTAACAGGAGCTCACCCTGTACCACGGCAGCACTAGGGATTCGAACCACCGAGCTGTCGACCTTTCAATCAACAAGCTCAACGTCCTAGCCCCTGAGCCACCGTGTCCCCTTCAATACATTATACAGCCTCTTAATATGCATTTGACCTTGATCTCTGATTTGTTTTACCAATTTTTCCTCATTTTGCATAATACCAATTTTCTTATCTAATCTCCATCTAGCTTGCAACTGTCCACACTGAAACCAAGTATAATTCATGCCTTCATCTCTCAGTTTGTTTAAAGTTTTTAGTTGTAGCTTACCCTTTTCTACAAAAAGAAGTTCTTTATAAGTAACCACCTCTTGCTTTTGTTCTATATTTATATTCTCTATCATATGTCTAGGAATTATCCATATTGGTATTTTATAATCTAGCTTGTATTGATATTTCTTCCACACCCTTAACAAAGTATTTCTAAGAATATGACTTTTAAAAATCTTATCCACTTTCTTACCATAAAATAAATAGGCATGCCATCCATACAACAAATCATAACCTTCTATAGTCAAAAGTTCTTTCCTCTGTTGAATTAAACCAATCACTGATCAATGAGAGAACAACTGCTTCATAGTACAATTTCAAATTCGGCATTTTTAGACCCCCTCTTTCACGTGTATCCTGCATTATCTTTAATTTTATTCTCGGTTTTTTGCCCATCCAAATAAAATTACTAATCCCTTTTTGCCATTCCTGCAAATTTGCATCCTTCTTAAGTACTGGTATCATTTGAAACAAAAATAAAAACCTAGGCAGAACATTCATTTTTATTACTGCTATTCTTCCCAATAAGGATAATTGTAAGTTCTTCCAATGTTCCATTTCATTCTGTACTTTCTGCCACAATACTTCATAATTATTTTTATATAATTTCACATTCGATGCTGTGATATATACTCCTAGATATTTAACCTTATTAACTATTTCATATCCAGTTACTCTTTCCAATTCGTCTTTTTGTTTAATATTCATATTTTTAGTTATTATCTTAGTCTTCTGTTCATTCACTTTAAATCCAGATACCTTACCATATTGATCAATTATCTCTTTCAAATATATAGCAGAATGAATAGGTTGAGATAAAGTAACAACCAAGTCATCTGCAAACGCTCTTAATTGATAGTCTTGATGTTTAATTTTTATTCCCTTTATTTGGCTTGCACCACGTAATCTATTCCATAAAATTTCTAAAGTTCTAAATTTCTATTTCTATTGAAAATTTCTATTGTTCTAAATAAACAATAATGGAGACAAAGGACATCCCTGTCTTGTCCCTTTCTCAATTCTAAAAGACTGTTAAACTATTATTAATTATTATTTGTGCTGTCTGCTTCTGGTATATTGCTTTAATTGCTTGTATAAAATAGTCTCCAAATTGCATTTTTTCTATTAATTTAAATAAAAACTGCCAGTGCAATCTGTCAAAAGCCTTCTCAGCATCCAGAAAAAAGAGTGCTGCTAAGACTTGGCTGTTCCTTTCCAAATATTCCAATAGATTTACAATATATCTCATTTTATATCTCATTTGTCTACCCATAATAAATCCTGATTGATCAGTATGAATTATTTGACACATAACTGGCATTAATCTATTTGCTAATATTTTAGCAAAAATCTTATAATCAGTATTCAATAGTGATATTGGCCTATAATTTTCCGGTTTATTACAATCTTGCTCCTCCTTCGGTATTAATGAGATAAAAGCCGTCCTCCATGAAGGAGGCACTTCCCTTCCTAATTGTATTCTATTAAATAGTTCCTTCAACGGTTCTACCATTTCATTTTGCAAATTCTTATAGTAAACGGCCATTAAACCATCTGTTCCAAGCGCTTTCCCAATTTTAAGCTGTCTAATTGCTAGAATTATTTCCTCTGAAGTAATAAGTTGATTCAGTTGTTCCCTTTGCTCTACTGTAAGCTCACATATACCTTGCTCTTGTAAGTATCTATATCTATATCTTTAAACAAATCTCCAGCATATAATTTTGTTTAAAATTCTAAAAAGGCTTTTTTAATCAAATTTTGTTGAAATACTTCTTTACCTCTATATTCTATCTTGCCAATTATGCGTGATTTCTGCTTCTTCCTTATTAAATAAGCTAACCACCTTCCAGACTTATTAGCATTATTAAACGTATTATGCTTGACATATTGTAAATTAGTTGCCACTTGATCTGCCATCATCATATTAAACTGTCCTTTTAAGATATTTATTAATTCTTTTGTTTTCTTGTCTTCTGGATTCTTTATAAGTAACTGTTCCTTCTTTCTAATTTCCTCCTCTAATTCCAATCTTTTTTTTTTTTGCAACCTATTTCTATATTTATTATTCATTTGTATAAGTACACCTCTCATAAAAGCCTTACTTGCGTCCCAAACTATCTCAATAGATGTGCCTTTTTGCATATTCATATTAAAAAATTATTTCATTTTTTTTTACACTCTTCTACATTTTGTTCATATTTAAACAAATTTTCATTCAGTCTCCACGATTTTCTTCCCTTTCCCCATTCAAATTCAATCCAAACCGGACTATGATCAAACAAAATTCTTGCACATATCTTGGTTCTCTTCACCCTAGAAAACAAATCATTGGTAGTTAATATAAAGTCAATCCTGGAAAAGGATTGATGTCTATCAGAGAAAAAGGTAAAATCCTTCTCTTCTGTATTACGTTCACACCAAACATCTCTTAATGCCAAGTCTTCCATCATATCAAAAAAAGCCTTTGGCAATTTTGCACGACTTGAAATATTCTGTAAACCTTTTTTTATCTTTCCGGGTATCCATCATTCCATTCCAATCGCCCATTAATATATATGATTTATAATCCCATTGTACTTTTTTATTATGTAAAAATTTAAAGAAAAATTCTTGTTGTTGATTAGGAGCATAAACTCCAATTAAAAGTGTCTTTTTCCCTTCCAGTAATTGCAATACATCTTCCTTGATTATCTGTCTCAATTAACTTTGCTATTAAGTCCTTCTTTATATAAACAACTGTACCATTCTTTTTCTCTGAAGCCGAAGCAACAAAATGTGTACCCAACCTTGAATTAATCAATCTGAGGACCCAGATTGTTTGGGGCAATAAAAGTTGACTTTGTATATAATATACAAATGGATGAGACTATTGCTTAACACAATGTAAGCCGCCCTGAGTCTTTGGAGAAGGGCAGGATATAAATTCAAATTTATATATATATAAAAACTAGTTGCCATTTTTGGCAGTCGGAAGCTGGAACACCCAATGTAGCTCCGCTTTTTCTTTGGGTCTTGCTCCTCCCACAGCTTCTGTTTTAGTAGCCTCTGCCACTTGAATTTGTTGGAGCTTAACTTCCTGTTCCTTGCGTTTAGTAGCTGCTCTCGTCATCCTTTGTTCTTTTACTCCTTCTTTTGGTACTTCTCCCCCTTTAGATATGTCCAGCACTTGTAAAGAATCTTCCTCCATAACTATAATTGCAGCTTGGTCTTGTGCCTGCTTCATTCCTTCCCTTTTTCTTATTTCTTCGACATCCCTTCTTCTACATTCTGGTGATGATGGGCTTCCAGCTTTCAATACATTAACATAAAAGTCTCTTGCTTTCCAAATTGTATTAAGATGATGTGGTTTTCCTGCATAATACACAATTATCCCCACTGGGATATCCCATCTATATTCAATCTTTTTTTAAGCTCCTCCACCAGAAATCATATTCTTTTCTGCTTCTCAGCATTTTATGGGGAATTTCTTTCAAAATTAAAATTTCTTGTCCAGCTGCCTGAATTCCCCCCCCCCTTACATGATGCTTGCAGAATTGCATTTCTCATTCTTCGAGTTGTAAAATAACCACATCTCTTGGCAACTGCTTTTGTCTGGCAATCCAAGAATTCACACGGTAAATTTTGTCAATATGATATGCCACTTCATCTGGTTGCACTCCTATTATCTCTGCAAATACTTCAGAAAAAAATTCTTTCAAATCCTCCTTATTTTCCTGGAGTCCTCTGATTCTTAAAGCAAATTCCATATCCCTATATTGGACCAATACAATTTCATCATCTGTTTTTTCCACTTTAGCCTGAACCTCTTCCATCTTATTTTCCAACTTTTTAGATTGCTTTATTTCTTCCACATTTTCTTCCAACAAATTCAAATTAGTTGCCAAACCTTGAACTGCTAGCACAAGACTGTCCCTAATCTCTTTGTTCCCTTCTTGAATTTCTAACATCTGTTCTGTCATCTGTTTCAGTTTCTCTTCAATAAAAGAAGTTTGCAAATTTATGGAATCCTTTACAAAATCTTTCAGGTTTTCCTGTAGTCTTCTAGATTTAATGCTTTTGTATCGACAGTATGAGCTGGAGAAACTCCCGCGCTCCTAGAGTTTGGTAATTTTGTTTGTTTGGCTGCCATCTTTTAAACTTTTGTTTCACTTTAATCCAAATTAACAAAAGATCTTTTTGTATTTTCTGGGAATAGAGTCTTAAAATCTCTTCCTTTTTTATTTAATGACTTCTAACAGCCTCTGACAGCACTATACCCAAAACAATAGCAATTTTCTCACTTTTGCTTTCTGCTCATAAAGTCATTAGGTTAATGGCGCCTTTATCAGTCTTGCCTTCAAGTTGCCACAAAACCACAGGGAGTTAAGAAAAGTGTTACTTGTATTTACAGTCCTCCTGCTTCTGTTCTGTCTGGTATAAAATAAGTTTGTAATCCAATATAGGTCCCAGAGCTTGGACGCAGTGATTATTTCTGCCAGAGCAGAAGAGCCTTGGATACGGAGCACTTCGGGCTAATAGGGAGCTTAATCATTCAAACCCCCGAAGTCATTTCAGGGGTTTTAGGAAAGCTCTACCTTTGCCCGTCTGCTCACCTCCCCCTCTTCTCCCGAGGGGGAGATTTTCCGAATCACTAGGCTGCTGATTTGCGCTGCCTTAGCGATTCTATGTGATCCAAAGGCTGGCGGTCTAAAAGACCGGCGCCACCACTAACGGCGCCAAGTGGAAGTCCCTCAGATGGCATTTCTTTAGGGTGCCACACAGCTCTCCATGTGCTCGCCAGAGGTAGCCTGACTGCCATTAGGTACCGGGATGAGATCCTCAGACCCCTTGTGAGACCATATGCTGGTGCGGTTGGCTCTGGGTTCCTCCTAATGCAAGACAATGCTAGACCTCATGTGACTGGAGTGTGTCAGCAGTTTCTGCAAGACGAAGGCATTGATGCTATGGACTGGCCCGCCCGTTCCCCAGACCTGAATCCAATTGAGCACATCTGGGACATCATGTCTCGCTCCATCCACCAATGCCACATTGCACCACAGGCTGTCCAGGAGGTGGGGGATGCTTTAGTCCAGGTGTGGGAGATCCCTCAGGAGACCGTCCGCCACCGCATCAGGAGCATGCCCAGACGTTGTAGGGAGGTCATACAGGCACGTGGAGGCCACACACACTACTGAGTCTCATTTTGACTTGTTTTAAGGACATTACATCAAAGTTGGATCAGCCTGTAGTGTTGTTTTCCACTTTAATCAAGATCTCCATGGGTTGCTCAATTTGATTTCCATTGAAATTTTTGTGTGATTGTGTTGTCAGCACATTCAACTATGTAATGAATAAAGTATTCAATAAGAATATTTCATTCATTCAGATCTAGGATGTCTTATTTTTGTGTTCCCTTTATTTTTTTGAGCAGCTTATATCTTACTGAATTGGCCATGGGAGTTGTCAGACTGCTGTGGAGTATTAAATTTGTGAAAAGCTTTGTTCTCTATGGCACCATTGCATAAAGTGATGATTAATTTAGAAGTCAAGAATTTGGTCATATCATTTAAAACACCTTTTTTAACATATTAAATAAGCTCAAATTGAGCTGAATTTATATCTCCAGCCTGGGGATTTCCCATCCATTTTTATTCAACCATTTTAGGCAACACCAAGGTCAGCTTGGTGTCGCCACCTGCTGTGACCTGAACACAGGTAATATAAATATGCCTCTATAAGAGCATCTTCCATGCATAGCTGCTGATCTTGACATATTTCCTGGTTTGGCATGCTATTCAAGTTCCTTGTCCTATAGTATTTTTTGCATACTTGTGGATTACAAGTGGGTATCTTTTCCACTTACAGCTTTAATTTTAATAGAGCTTTGTGCGTTTGCAGCATGCTTCTCAAATCATTTCTGAAGCACTCTACTCCTTCAAAAAAACTAGATTTTTTGAAACTTTACAGTGAATAATCACATCCCCAAAATGTTGAATTCCTTTTTGTTAAGGAAGCAGATATGAAATTTGCCTCAGATTTAGTAACTCCGCCTATGGTAAAACTACTGCTTACAAAGCAACTACAATTTCATATATTACAACGTTTTTTCTAAATAAGTATACTTCAGTCTATCATAGGACTATAAAACTAGAAAATGTAAAAAACCAGAACGTGGTATTATAAGATTTAACAAACTTTATTACAGGTGAAACTCAAAAAATTAGAATATCGTGCAAAAGTTCATTTATTTCAGTAATGCAACTTAAAAGGTGAAACTAATATATGAGATAGACTCATTACATGCAAAGCGAGATAGTTCACAACTTGATTTGGCATAATTTTGATGATTATGGCTGACAGCTCATGAAAACCCCAAATTCACAATCTCAGAAAATTAGAATATTACATGAAATCAATAAAACAAGGATTGTATATAGAACAATATCGGACCTCTGAAAAGTATAAGCATGCATATGTACTCAGTACTTGGTTTGGGCCCCTTTTGCATCAATTACTGCCTCAATGCGGTGTGGCATGGATGCTATCAGCCTGTGGCACTGCTGAGATGTTATGGAAGACCAGGATGCTTCAATAGTGGCCTTCAGCTCTTCTGCATTGTTTGGTCTCATGTCTTTCATCTTTCTCTTGGCAATGCCTCTTAGATTCTCTATGGGGTTCTGGTCAGGCGAGTTTGCTGACCAATCAAGCACAGTAATCCCATGGGCATTGAACCAGGTTTTGGTACTTTTGGCAGTGTGGGCAGGTGCCAAGTTCTGCTGCAAAATGAAGTCAGCATCCCCATAAAGCTCATCTGCGGAAGGAAGCATGAAGTGCTCCAAAATCTCCTGGTAGATGGCTGCGTTGACCCTGGACTTAATGAAGCACAGTGGACCAACACCAGCAGATGACATGGCTCCCCAAATCAACACAGACTGTGGAAACTTCACACCGGACTTCAAGCATCTTACAGTGTGTGCCTCTCAATTCTTCCTCCAGACTTTAGGTCCTTGATTTCCAAATGAGATGCAAAAGTTGCTCTCATCAGAAAAGAGGACTTTGGACCACTGAACAACAGACCAGTTCTTTTTTTCTTTAGCCTAGGTAAGACACTTCTGACGTTGTTTGTTGTTCAGGAGCGGCTTGACAAGAGGAATACGACATTTGAAGCCCATGTCCAGGATCCGTCTGTGTGTGGTTGCTCTTGATGCACTGACTCCAGCCTCAGTCCACTCCTTGTGAAAATCCCCAACACTTTTGAATGGCCTTTTCCTGACAATCCTCTCCAGGCTGCGGTCATCCCTGCTGCTTGTGCACCTTTTTCTTCCACACTTTTCTCTTCCACATAACTTTCCATTAATATGCTTTGATACAGCACTTTGGGAACATCCAACTTCTTTTGCAATTACCTTTTGAGGCTTTCGCTCCTTATGGAGGGTATCAATGATTGTTTTCTGCACAGCTGTCAGGTCAGCAGTATTTCCCATGATTGTGATTCCTACTGAACCAGACTGGGAGACCATTTAAAGGCTCAGGAACCCTTTGCAGGTGTTATGGCTTAATTAGCTGATTAGAGTGGGACACTTTGAGTCTAGAATATTGAACCTTTTCACAATATTCTAATTTTCTGAGATTGTGAATTTGGGGTTTTCATGAGCTGTAAATCATAATCCTCAAAATTATGACAAATCAAGGCATGAACTATCTCGCTTTGCATGTAATGAGTCTATCTCATATATTAGTTTCACCTTTTAAGTTGCATTACTGAAATAAATGAACTTTTGCACAATATTCTATTTTTTTTTTTGAGTTTTACCTATATAATACAAAGACTTTGCGATTTGCACATTTTTTCTTGATTGCCTCATTCTTCTGCATTTAAATCCTTTATCGATCTGTAGCTCACAAAAATTTATAATAAAATTTCAAAAGATGCTACAAAAGTCATGTTTGGCTACCATAGACTAACATGGATTTCAGTTGGCAACTTTGTACTTCAGTTTTCAGAAACTGGTATCGGTAAGTTTAACATTGCTTTATTTCCAAGTATGTAAAGTTGTATCATACATATAGAGTCCATATATTTATCATTGCAAATGGCTACAGATTATTTCCATGCACTAGCATAACAGAAATGAGCTGACGTTTAGCAGCCCCATTACTTTTTAAAGAAATTGGCTGTTAACTCATTGCTACAATGATTTACATGTTTTAATAATTTACCTTTAAAAGAAGGCAATATTGGTATAAACTAGTCTTCTTACACAAACAGTTTTTGTGCAAGTTTTTGAATACACAGGCACAGTACTGGAGTAAAAATGGACATTTATTACAACTAAACCAGTGAGATACTACACAGCTTACCTTACATCACAATGCTTTTTTAAACAAACTCACAGTGCAGACCTTAAACATGGTTTTAATGCACAAAAAATGTTTTTGACATTTTAAAATGTCAAGTAATTCCGCCCTATTTCAACCTCAAACATAGCAAATGGACCATTCTAACGCCATGTGAACTTCGTTCTTCCAGTTCCCATTAAGTTAAACATAGGACTCCAGTATATGTATTTCATGTAATCTTTACTAATTCCATAACGCTTCTATGGACTCAGTATAATATTTCTGATGTAGCATATTAATGCATTACAATATTGGAGAATATCAGTTATAGCAAATTGACCCACCAGAAGGCAATTTAGTAGTTACATTATTGAAGAAGTCTACATATGAGAAAGTACATGCACACAGAAACATGTAAAGCAACCTACTTCCAGAAATAAAATGCTCTGAACGAAGTTTCCTTCAAACGTATTACAGGATAATAGCAAAATGCATGAGGATAAACAAAATATGGCTTTGTAATATCCATGCAGTCTTATCCTATGCATATTTAGAAGTCCTCTTTTGTTTTGATATGCACTACACCATAAAAATGTGCACATGCATACCATGGCAGCCAAAATTGTGAACAAGCTGAGCAAAGGCATGGTGTAAGGTTTGCTTCTCTGCTGTGTTCACAATGCACTATGATTAAATCTAGAATCTAAGGTGGAATATTAATGGGCAGCTACAATTAGTAATATAACAGTTCGGATTGACTTCAAACAGCAGATAATACTGGTAACAAGTAGATATTTTCTAACAATTCATTTCTGTCAAGTGTGTTTCAATATCTGAATTTATCCTTTTGAAAAGACTTTCAGTACTTATGCTTATAAAAACCATCACACTTTATATAACTTCAATTTACATTCCCTTTGCAAAATATTAATTCAGGTTAGAATTTCATTCCAAGGAATTTTTACAATGTTTACAACTGAATTTTTAGAAATGAATCTGCAATGACAGCTTACAATAATTTGACTTGAATCAAACTAGATCTTGATATAATTCTTTGGTATAAATAAAACAGCTGTAAATACGGTACTTGTTTAATCTTCTGTGACAATCTAAAATGACTTACTAAAAATCTTTGGCTATACAAAGCCAAGTTAACACATTTCACATTACCACATGTAATAGTTTTCAGCATGTAACACAAATTACAGTATTGGATACATTATGTTTTGGCAAAGTAATTCACAAAAAATAATTACTGAAATTATCATCAATATTTTAAAACTAATGTGGCTTAAATTGCTGTAAAATCCCCTTCCCCAATTTTAAAAGGTTTAAAAACTTTGCTCCCTTTTTAAACTTTATAATAAATAGATTTTTTCTCATAGACCTGAATATAAGCAGCTTAGCAGAACAATAATACTGACAAATAGCATCATAACACCATTAGCTAACATTACATGGAGGCAGTGAAGATTTACACTTAAATGGGACAATGTAAAGACACCAGAAAATATTTATGTCAGTCCAATCTCTTCAAGGACACTACGAGGGGTCTCTGCTTCCTGTGGAGAAAAAAAAGAGAGAATTAACAAGGTTTTTTGTTTGTTTGTTTCTGCCAAGCTAGGTATATCATATTTAAGAAGTAAATGAATTTCAGGAAGTTACATCTCACCTTTTGTTAATAAACTGAATTTGACACACTTCCCAATTCCTGCAATTCTTTCCTCCTTTCTTTAGTCAACTGAATAGACTGGAAACAGTTTCTATTATGTGAAAAGTTTATGGTTCATAAAGGAGAGAAGACAACCTACATAAAGTTGAACAACTCCCACAGGCACTAGCCACTTTGATAAGTGTGAATGTTTGATCTGATTAAAAAATTCAACCAGAGTAATAGTATTTGAGATAAAAACTGTAAATATTTAACAAATATGGATAAAATATTTAGAAAATAATTGTAAAGGCCAATTAAAATGTTATTTTTGCTAGTGAAGTTAATGATCAATGTTTTAAATGTTCAATTCCAAATAAAATGTTAAAGCAAGTTATATTTTCCTTATAATATACCAATGTACTCAAAGCACAGCCAATATTTGTATAAAAGCACTTACTTTAGCATCCTAAAAAGGTATAGCCAAAAAGAAAGAAAATCAGAATTTTAGCAATATTTCCATATAAATGCAACAAGTATGTAAGAACATGAGAGCCCGTTTGGTCTAGTGGTTAAGACACCAGGCTAGAAACCCTATAAGTTCAAGTCTGCCTTAGCCATGAACACCAGCAGAGTGACTTTGGGCCACTCTGTCTCTTAGTCCAACTCACCTCACAGTAGTTGTTGTGGGGAAAATATGAAGTGGAAGTGTGTTGGATATGTTTGCCACCTTGAATTATTTAAAAAATAGTAAAGGCGGGATATAATAAATAAAAAAAATAAAAATTCTGAATTCCCAAAAGGAAGGCACTATTGTAACACCTCTGAATTGTGTTAGTAACTAGCAGCACGTGCTCTATTTAGATATTATTCTGTGCTGACATATATACATTTGATATAGAGGATTGGATTTTGTTATGAAAAATATGTTTTTATTAGATTCATCATTTGAAGATTCATCATTCAGCAGATTTACTACCAGGGAATGCACCCTCATTCATTATGCAAACTTCCAAAAACAAGATTGGTTTAGAGGATGGACAGATTCCCACAATGGTTCCCTTTCAAGGTCGCCACTTGATTCTGGCAATTTCTCATGAAAGTTAGAGCTGTAATTCATAAAATGAAATATAGCTGGATTTCACTTGCACTCATAGATCTCTTTATGTGAAGTCTAAATCAAATTGAATATTTACTATGGCCATAGGCCAGCGTAACAGATACACTATTTTTATCTAATAAGAACCTGCATACTCTTATCATTGTTTGCATTTTTCTATCGTAGTATTTTTAAAAATTGTGTTTTACACTTTTAATAATGTACTATGAGCAATGATACATACCCTCAACAAGTCTGAATCTCAAATATTACTTGGGGAAAGTAGCTATACCATTCAAGGGATATAAAATAATAGCTCTTTGGAAATGTGCAACTTTTTAGAAATAGCTGAGTTTAATCTTTTATCAGAAGGGTTTCATATGTCTGCAAATCAGAATTAAGGTAAATTCCACAAATACGAATTATTTCATAGCAAAGAAATGGAGGGGAAAAAAGCCAGTCACATGAGAAGTGCATGCAATAGTTTATTAAAGTCATGCCCCAAAAAAATTCACAGCAATTTACAAGCATGCAGCTACATAAAGGTGCAACAATACTGCACCACCATCAGCACTCCATTTGCAGCCGTTTGAAGAGCCAGACATTAAAAGAATGCAAAGCAGCATTTACCATGTATATTCACAGAAGCAATACCATATACATTCACAGAGAGGGAGAGGGAGATCTGCAATATAAATGCTTCTTGCATGCGTCCCAGATGTAATAGGAAGTAACATTAATCCCGTGTTTGAAACAACAATTCTCTCTAATATGCAGAATATTGCAGAAACCATTTTCTTTTTTACTGCCTTTTTGAAAGTCTAACTTTGTAACAACAATCATGTCTCTCTTTTTATTATGACTTTTTGTTTTAGAATAAAATCAGGAGGGTTTTTAGTCATATACTTTGGTAGTTGCTTCTGTACATTTATGAACATTTTTATTGCTTTTGTAACATTTGGATCAGCTCCATACATGCATTGAAGATATCCATATAAATCTACTCTAAAATATTGAAATTAATGAAAGACTGCATGCAGAAGGAATACCTTATGCACACTTCAGGAATGCAAGATCAATGTACTTATTTTTTTAAACTTATTTAGCAGTGAAGCAAATCAGTTTAATATACATGTATCACAATTTGTGGCCTTCAGGGTTATTTTTCATGATAAGTTTAGAAGGCGCTATTTAGAAAACAGTTTGTTTAGTGGGATAAAGTGTGTAAGTTAACATCAGTGGATTTCTATGTGAAAGCAGCATAAATTAGATTTATATACATTTTGACAATACTGTATCATGGGATTGAATATTTAAATGATAAAGTGAGACTAAGCAAAATATTTCAAGCTATAGTTTTACATGCTATGTCAAGTGCTAATGGATAATTTAAATATTTTAACATGAAAATTACAGCATGCTGACAAAACATATGAAGAAAAACAAACATTGCAAATGGAAGGACAAGGAAAAATACAAACAGCAAAAACAAAACACACAACTGTGATATACACTAGTTTGTTCAAGATGATTGGATTCACCAAGCTGAGGAAAAGCGTTCTGCCATGAGAAAACCAGTTCTAGCGCCTCTCTGTGTGCATGATGAATGAAGTCATTTAGTATACTGGGACATTAAAGTATTCATGACGTGGCTATAAAAGAAATGTATATATTTTTTTATAAACAGTACAGAAATTAGCATGCATATAATAAAACAAATGGATTTATATTACTTCCATTCTTCTCTATTCTGATCTTTTACAATTATGTAATAATAATATTAGAGGTTTAAGAAAAGATATTTTATTGTACTGGATGATTTAACAAACTATATGTAATATCCTGGGTGGTTTGCTTTAAACTAAGTTTGTAATGATTGATGTGTACACTGTTAGTTCCAGACATCTATCATTTTTTGCAGAGCAGTATGTTTAATTACAGAAAATAGAATGCATATGCATTTTGCACTTTGAACAAGCTATTTGAAAAATGTTTCTGATGTTGTATCAAATAATATTCAATTGTATAAGTAGTGAATGGCAATGTATGTAAACTACAATTAATTTATGTCTAAATTTTATTTTTCTCTATGCTGCAATTATAAATCATGTCTTTAAGGGCTGCAATCATAACAATAAACTCATTCTTTTTAGCTGTTTTAAAACTACCTGTATTAACATTCCAGGCCAGCTAGCTGTTAATCCAACTACCCAGGGATGGAGAACTGGCATCATTAATTTCCTACATTTTTGTGTGCTTATCTTAAGAGCAAAAATAATACACCATTCATAAAGCTAGTTCTATAAACAACTATAGAAACTATAGTTTTTCTGTATATAAGAATATGCAGGCTTTCAAGCATAATAATCAATACATAATAGTATCTATGAATATTTCTATAAGTCTATTTCAGAAATATAGGTTCCCCTGAAAATAATGAAATGGAAAATATTCCTAAAACAGATATCCTAAGATTAATTCATTCAATTGTATGCAATTACTTGCAATTACTGCAAGTTCAAGTCCCACCAGGCCCAAGGTTGACTCAGCCTTCCATCCTTTATAAGGTAGGTAAAAGGAGGACCCAGATTGTTGGGGGCAATAAAAGTTGACTTTGTATATTATATACAAATGGATGAAGACTATTGCTTAACACAATGTAAGCCGCCCTGAGTCTTTGGAGAAGGGCGGGATATAAATTCAAAAAAAAAAAAAAGGAGAACATTTTATAAATTTCCATGTTAACTTGGCAAAGTACATTTTCCCAGACATCATATGAACATAAATATTCAATTATCTTTGTCCTCCTGAACACATTGTGATTAATATATACAAAAGCATAAAATTAAATATTCTCCACATGCCTAATTTGCATCTATGCAGTCTTCTCCACATTCTTTCAATACTTATAAACTAGTACAGCAGGAATACATTTTTTCCTCCAGTTTATCTGAATGACCTAATAACTACATCACCTTAATATGGATTTTCACTTCATGGATGCTTGAGTTTTTAACTAAAAGTAGTTAAATAACACCATTTGGTGGTTAATGCATTTATTTACATTATTCTTAATTTGTTTTATGAAAATATTAAATAGGTGAAACCTTTCTATGGAAAGGTTCATAAGTGAAAATAAACTATCTGCATCTTGTATAGTCAAAATTGAACAATTCTCAATTTTATCTGCTAAAAATCAAACTCAAGTGCAACTTTTACCGTCTTTCTAGCTAGAAACCAGGAGACTGAGTTCTAATCCCACTTCAGGCATGAAAGCTGGCTTGGGCCAGTCATTCTCTCTCAGAGAATTGTTATTGTGAGGAAAAGTGGAAGGAACATTAGGTATGTTTACCAGCTTGTATTATTTATTAAAATAATAAAAGTGGAGATTATATATAATAAATATAAACATATATAATATATATAAACAATAAAAACAGGATTTGAAAAAAAGTGGGGTTTTTTTGGAATTTGTAGTCAGAACAAGGGAAGCTGCCATTTGAAAATATTCCAAGGGGCATGGCGAACTGAAGACAACTCTGCAAGAGAATAGCCCATGACCACAGTGGAAAAAGGAGACAATTGCTCCCCAAACTCCTCTCTGGATTAAGGAGAGAATTTGGGATGCCCAGAGTGTTTTCCTGCAACAAGACTGTAAAACATTAGTTTCCAGAAATTTTTAATGCTTTGGGAGTCAGGAGAGTCAGTCTTGGCCAAACCTTGGTTGACAGATTTCAAGAAACACTGGGTTCACCCACTACCTTTCTTAACCACTTTCACTGGAAATGGTTTGAAAATTGTTTTATGGATATTAAGAGCCTTCAGAAGGACAAGTTTGATTACATTAAGTGCTCTTCCTTCAATCCTCAGACATAGAAGATTCATGTAAATTTAAGAATTTAAAAACTTGGTTATTTGAAAATAAGTAGCAAAAACATAATTAAAATGCTAATTTTGGAAAGATTTTAAATGGACTTAGGGTCCATCATCATCTTTTAACGACCCCATAATCCCTTGCGAGGTGGAGTCTGGGCAACTTAATGAGTGTTTTAATGGCCGGATGCCCTTCCTGTCGCCAATGCAGAGTTTTGTTCAGCAGATATATTCTCAGTGTGCCCAGAGAGAAATATCTGCCTCTACCTAGGATCGAACTCACAGCCTCCTGATTGGGAGGTGAGAGCTCCACCTCGAGGCCACCGCACCACTCCTACTTAGGGTCCATCTTAACTGGAAATAAGATTTTGAAATAATTATAAGAATATTCCTGTAGTTTGTTTAAAATCCTATTAAAAATATATGAAGATTTTGAATTTTAAGCGATCTTAAAATTTAAGTAAAATTTAAGGAATCTTTCCCTGGGAAAATTTTGTGGATTGGGGAAAACCATGAAAAAAGTAGACCTTGAAGATTGGTTACTAGAGGCAACTAGAAAGGTTCTAATTAAAGGAGATGACCTTCTATTACAGAATAGAGAGAAGTATTTTAACTCGAGGAATTCAAGGGTATTTGGCAACAATATTTAGAATTTTCTTTTCAGATTGTCCAATAGTATAAAATAGATTCTTGCAATTACTGCAGGAGATAGAGATAGAGGAGATAGAAGAGGATGCAATGAAGAACCAGGATGTTTTGAATATCAGTTTAAAAATGATAGGATACAAGAATAATCTAATAAAATAGCTGGCACATACATATCAGTACATACATACATACATAAAATATTGACAAAGATGTTATACAGAATTTACAAAAGAAACCAATTGATGTTTTAATAGCTAAAGGGACACACAAATAGTAAATCAAAATGGTGATTTATTGGATGTATAGATTCCAACTCAGAAAAATAATGCGGACAAGTTTTCTTATTTTTGGACTTACAAAACATATATGTAGAAGTATCCAAGAAAAGATAGAATAAAAAGAAATAAGCTTTTGAGACATTCCTCAAGACTTTTAAAACTAAAAAGATTTGGCTTATAGGTAGTCATTCCTGAGAAAATTGTTTAACCAACTGAAATCTTCTTATGACGACCCACTGCTAAAAGTTTTTTCCATAACCAAGCCATTTGCTGTTTTTACTTAGAAGCTATGAAATGTTACAAAATATCACAATTAATATTTTCTCTATTGACTGTTTTGAAAAATGGGATCAGAATGAACAGCTTGAATCAAAGCAAGAGAACAACGAGATTGTCTTGAATTCCCCTTGTTCTTATGGTCAGAATATTCAAACATTTTGCATTTTATTCTGATCGAATTTTTCAATTATTACGACTTTTCTTTTTTCAGAATTCCATTTGCCTCCTGAAAAAGGATCTTTGGGACAATCATGACTTGGATGACAGAGAATCACCATAGACATTTAGCTATACACTTTGGGATGAACACCTTTCTAATGCTGTGGGAGTATGAATGGATTTCCAGGAAAAAAAATTGCAGAATAAAGGAACCATTTGCACTTCAATTTGAGATGCGGACGACACAGACTCATCTTTAACACCTACGCCTGTCTTCACTGAAGGGACATAGGGCAGAAAACATTTTGCAGCCAAGAAAGCTTCACACCCATTTGCACTATCATTATTTTATTTCAGAACTTCAGAAAGAGATTATAAATTGTCAAGAACCCCTCAGTGATCTGTTTTGCTTTTCAGATCTGTTCCAAACCAACAGAGAATTAATGGACAAGATAAAAACAATAAGCATTATGGAAGGAAGTGATCATAATTCCAGTTCATCAAGATATTGTAGAAAGAAAAATTAGAGTGCAATTAATACATGCACAAAGCTTAAATTAGTATTAGGGAGCAACACACGGTCAGAAATCCCGAGGCCAAAGGATCTGCAGGACGGCTCCAAGAACATTTGCATACTATTCTGATTATGGCAAGGAGTGGGCCAAGTTTCTCTATTCCTATTTTGCTTCAGTTGTCAGATTTTTTAAAAAAAAGCAATGGCAACTAAAGAAATTGGCTATCATGACTAAATTATCTCTTCAGAACCAGATCTATTAAATCTGAGTGTCCTGAAAGAATTTATGGATATCATTTTGGAGCATATATGATTTTAAAGAAACCGTGGAGGATAGACATAATGCCACAGGATTGGGAAGGTTAAATTGCTTTCAAGAAGAGATTGGACTGCCATTTGTCAAGAAACGGTGTAGGATCTCCTGCTTGGGTGGGGGGGTTGGACTAGATGACCTATAAGGTCCCTTCCAACCCTGTTAATCTGTCTGTTTCTCAAATATCTTCAAAAAGATAACTGGCAAGTAGATACCAGACAGCTTGACAACAGGGCAAAAGTGAGACACAGATTATTCAGCAGTTGTAAGCAGGAGCTAGTACAAGTTTAATTAGAATAAATCATGTTATACCATCCTGATGAATGTTTTGACTTTTTCCTTCTTCTTTTTTTAAGAGTGATCTATTCAATTGCCGTAGAAACATAGCGGACACAGCATACCCTGCCTTTAGAAAACTATTCAAGAAAGACTTCCATAAGATTCTAGTAGCGAATTGTAAGAAAGAGATAAAATGTGATCAGGACATGCTATGATTATAAACAGTACCACCATTCTCAGCCCAATTCACCTCATAGAGTTGTTGTTGAAGGGGAAATAGGATGAGGAAGGAGTATTAGGTATGTTTGCCATCTTGACTTATTTATTAAAAAATAATAAAGGCAGGATAGATAAATAAAACAAATAAATATAGAGCTAACTGAATAATCATATTACATTAATGACTTCACATTAAGATGGAAACAAGTATCAAGCAGCATATTACAAAGCTCCAGTCTATTCCAATTTGTTCCACATATATAAAAGTGCTTGAATGAAGGATTAGAACATATACTTATCACATGTGTAGATGAAGCAAAGTTAGGATACATACATAACAAACAGATGATAATATTAATGATAAGATTCAAAAGGTAGAAACAATGAGTGGAAACCAGCAAAATACATTCAATCCGAAAATTGCAAAACCCTACATTTGGGCAGAATAAAGATGCAATTTTATTCTTAATGAAATACCTCAAATTCCTATGTACTATATATAATAAATACAAATAGCTACAAATATGACAAGCTAACAGAGTTAAGGGTCTTATTTTAAACCTGAAGAAACTAATTTCATAATCTCTCCTTCATTAATGTAGGGTAAGAGATGAAGATCCTGTCAACATCTAAGCAAGTATTGTGTAGGGGCCTATGTCAAAATGTGGGATAAATAAAACACTTTCAGAGACAGTTGAATTCTACAGATCATATTCTGGAAATCAACTTGTTTAGAGCAATTGAGAAAAACCAATAGAAAAGGCATGGTTTTTATAACCCTCAAGATGATGGAAGTGAATTCTATACCCAAAATACAGGTAGTCCTTGACATCCCCATGGTCACATGATTTACATTCGGATGCTTCACAACTGACTCATATTTATGGTGATTGCAGTCATGTGATTGCCTTTTGTGACCTTCTGACAAGCAAAGTCAATGAGGAAACCAGATTCACTGAACAACCTGGTTGTTCAAACTGGTCCTAAAAATTGTACTAACTGTCTTTACTTTGGCTGTAAACTGCCCTGAGTCCTTTGGGAGAAGGGCGGTATAGAAATTGAAACAATAAATAAATAAATAAATAAATAAATAAATAAATAAATAAATAAATAAACCACGTCACTAATTTAACAGCTGCAGTGATTCACTTAACAAATGTGGGAAGTAAAGTCATAAAATGGGGTAAAATTCACTTAACAAATGTCTCATTTAGCAACATACATTTTGGGCTCAATTGTGGTCATAAGTTGAGGACTATCTATAACTAAATCCATGGTCAATTAGAAGACTTGCATCACCATAAATTGAGTTTTGTATTCTTAATTTCATCAAGCATGCGATTCTAGAACACTTGTAATTAATTTTATATCTATGTTGAGAAAAAAAGAAGTTTAAAAAGCCTAATTATATTACAAAAGCCATGTGTGAAAAAAATGTAAAATTGCTGTGAATAAGCTGTAGTTACTTATTTTCTTGTTATTCTTTGTTAATCAAACAAATAATTCTGTACCTTAATGCCAATCGATGACTGTAATAAATTTTAGTTATCTACAATACTACACTTCTAATTAGGTCAGATTACTGTAGTTCTTGTTTTAATAAAGTAATCTCATGAAGTCAATTAAAATTTTCTTTATAAAAATAAATAATTCTACATATTAAGCTCAGTTATCATGGACAGAAGTTAAATTACCCATTATAAATGTCCTTACTCACTAGGAAAAATGTAAAATGTAAGTAAAGTAATTATTATGAGGGGTGTGCAAAACAATGATTTCAAAGTAAGATTTTAATATTACCAGAAGACTTCCAATGGTGTTCTGACCTTACTGGAAGTATTCTAAGTTTAAAAGGGAAGCAATGCTGCTTTCATTTTAAATGAAGGCATTTATCCAACAAGAAATTTAAATAGTTCCATCCATTCCTGACAAATATGCCTTAATGATACTTGGAAAAATCTGAGAAAAAGAAAACATTCTTTTCACAGTATAGGTCACAGTTTTTTACTTCAAATTCTTTGTTGAATTAATAGTGGGAGGCATTTCTCTTGCTTATATTGCTCATGTTTTTTTTGTTTAAATTTTATTCACTTTATCCTTCAACACGTGTCCTTGGAAATTTAATATGGGAGATTAAAAAGCAGCAAAATATTTTAGGGTGAAGAAACTTTACAAGGATTTCTCCTGATCTGAACAGAACTGAGAATCTTTTTGTCCATTTTATAAATATATAAGGTAATGTTTTAACAAAATTAAATGACTGTTAAAATTGTCCTTAACTTTATCTGGTAGGAGAACTTTAAAACATAACCTATACCCCAGAATCTTGATGAAATATTAAATCACTATGAGACCAACACTGTTGATAGTATTGAGGCAAAAGTCACAATGTAACATTCTAATCACATTTAAGACTCCCTTTTTTCATACTCAACTGAATCAATATTAATGTTTAAAATGACATTGATTTCTATGAAAGCACTTTTTATTAAATCAGTTAAAATTATACTTATAAAATTATAATTACTTATGTTTAGTCAATTTGTGTATTTAAACATGCATTTTTACGAGGCAGTCACAGTAAATCATAATTACACATATCAGTACATAATCAATTATGTCAATTTATTGTTTTTGATGGAGAGTCGTATGTTTAGAGCACTTGCTATCAACATTTTTAAAGTTTTGTTTTATTTCAACTTCGGAAAAGCTATTCCAGAAGTTTGAGAATTTTACCTGAAAGATGCTATTCATATTAGTATAATTATGCAGCCTTGTATCGAAGCCATTATGGTTGATTAAAAGAGCACTTTTGTAAAGTTCTATAATTTAAGCCTATTGATAAACATGCTTATTTGATGGTTATAATTTCTGCTTTCTCAACATTTTAAATGCAGGACTGAATATGGTTAGTTTTAATTAATGCATTTAAGCCACATTATTTAAAAGGAACAAAAATTCATTAAAAATAAATAAAATACATTAAAATCTTCTTTAGATAATTATTTTTCCTCATGCACCATTTTTTATGGAATATAGGATTTAAAAGTGGCAATTACACAATTACATTTTAAGAAATTCAGATTTTGAAATAAATTGGGACAAGTATATCCTTTTTCCTTAAGACAAATATTTATGTCAGCAATTCACTCATGTATTAAGGTAATTGTAAGATAGCGCAGCTTTTTTTCATTTACATACTAAACTATATTTAACACTTATCTTTTTCCTGCTGCAAGTCATGATAGATACTGTATTCCAGAAAATAATTTAAACTACTTTATCAGACCAGTGATCTGTTTATTGGCTAAGGTGGGGATCTTTTAAGACTTTTCAGCATACAAAAATCATTAACATCACTAGAACAAAACCATGCATCACACAATTCAAAATTGATGCCATTAGTATGAAAAATAAAGACAGAACACCCAAAGCAAATGTCCATTCTGTCAAGCAAATATGTCAAAGAATAAATCCATTACTCGTCACTTTCTGTTCCTCTTCTTGCTTAACAGGCAAGGGTCCTTTTACACGTGCAAACCTCTGCAAAGCACTAATGTAATCCATGCCACCAAAAGGTAAATTTGGTAGTTACCAATTGTACAGGTAGGGGCCAAAGCGTTAAGGCTTTAGATTGTTCTTAATCATAAGATATCCTCAGACAAACCTCCCCAGTCTTCATTCTGGCTCTATAAACAAAATTAAGCACAATTGAAAATTTTATAGTGCATTTTGCATGTTTGTGTAAAGATAATCAACTTCACATAGGTTTATGGATATTAGTACTCTTTAGGTTTTTCTACATGAGTATTATCAAGTACAAAGCTAGTGAAAATATGAAGAAAAATGAATGTATTACACAGATACACCTCACTTTTACCATATGACATGCAGTGAGACTTCACTTTTCCAGGGGATTGCCAAATTCCTAATTAGGATACTGATTTTCAGAACAGTAAGAATGGCTTATAAAGGTTATAGGAAATGTAGCAGTAGCAGGGACATCTTTTTTTTTCATTGCCTACCCCATTCACATATAAAAAGGTGATGGGTAAGAGGATTTTTTTTTAAGTAAGAGAAGACTGAATCCTCCTATTCCCTTTCAGACAATCCTAATAGAGATAGTCCTTGCTTTACAACCATTTGTTTAATGATGGTTTGTAGTTATTATGGTCTCGGGAAAAGCAACCTACAATGCCTCCTTAAAGTTATAACGATTGCCCTACCTCCATTATCTGATCAAAATTCAGACACTTGGCAATTGGCTCACATTTATGATGGTTGCAGTGTTTTGTGTTATGTGATCGCAATTTGCAACCTTCACAGCTGACTTCCAATAGAAAAATCAACTCAAGCTGGATTCACTTAACCACCACATTGTTTACTTAATAATCATGTGGTTTGCTTAACAACTGTAGTTTAATGACCACAGTAAAAGTGGTTGTAAAATCAGGTCCACTCCCATGATGATTCATTTAATGACTACATCTCTTAACAACCAAAATTCCAGTCCCAATCATAGTGATATGTTGGGAACTACCTGCAATGGATCCAGAAACATAAAAAGTGCAGTTCCAAATGGGGGTTGGGGTGGGATGGGAAACCCAATGAAGCTGCAAGAAAATAAAAAGTTCAGCATCGTTCTTCCACAAGCTTCTTTTAAGATCCTCTTCAAACTGTTTCTATACTCAAATGCAGGTTCTGCTCCAATTATTTATCAACTACTATATAAATGTCTATCAGCACTGTATTGAAATTTAGTTTAAGAAACTACGATGTAAAACACGAGAAATAATGGAAAGAAACAGCTTTAGCAGTATCCTTAGCATACTTTAAAAATTCTGTAATTTAAGTTGAAACACCAAACATCTAAGAAGGGTGGTGAGTTTTAAAATTTAAAACCAAAGTTTGTAATTGAGATTATATAGCTTTTCTACATAAAGAATTTCCTGCATTCTGAAAGAGGTTCAGTAATGTATAACTTCTTTGAAAATCAGGTACTATCGGAGTGCTCAATTAATTGATTTTGAATAGAAATTCAGCATATATATTAATAAAGCAACATGTTTATATCCCTAAGGTTGATTTTATATCACTACTATATCAATTGTATATAGCTACCAGAGTAATAGAAATAAATGAGAAAAATTATGACAACATACACAAGTACAACTCAACCTCTAACATAGATAGATATTTCTTCTCAATTACCTAGTTTTACACATTTCCCTGTTAGTTTTCTGTAACTAGAATAACAAATATGGGAGAGTGATAAAGTCACAATTTTATATGGACCAATCTAGTGACATTAGATGTAACATTATTACATAAGATATAATAATATAATGCAGTACTGAGTTTCCTCCATTTGTTTAGGTAACTAATTATATATAGGACTTTGACTAGAACTATTTTTTTACTGAATCAAATATATTTTTATTTGATTTGGGTTTCACAACCTGTATCACTAATGACTTGAATAGTAATAACAATCTAAAATATGTATACAAAACATTTTAACGCTTAGAATGCCTGTGTTTATTGCTTGGACTTCTTTCCTCAGCTGTATCAGAACATCAGTCTTGTAGGAATAACTAAACAAGTTAAGAGTTACTTTCCTAAGCTGTTGTTTCCTCCATTGTAACTCATATATTTTCAGCTCTTTATTATGACTCCAATTCAGCTTTTCTCACAAAAAAAAAATTAGTGTGTCAGAACCAGGTATTTATTAGCATTTTAAATAGAGCCAGCTTAATGGATTGTCTTGAATTCCCAAATCATTCCTACATTTGAGCAGAATTTTACCTTGTGGGTAAAAATGGTATTTTAAAAATTCCTGCTTCTGCAAGTGGGTCTATCTGGAGACCTTACAAAAAAACCCAGTAACCAATGATATACCAATTTAACAAAATTAAATTGCCGTGAAAAACATTCATCATTTCAAGATCATATTAAACAAAACTTATTAAGGATGATAACTTTTTAAAATTAATTTCATTATATTACTAATAATGACGATAATAATACCCAAATAAGAAATTTTTTGTTCTTAATTTATGCTTACACTTCATTGATGAACATTTAAGTTTTATCCCTGTAATTAAGTGATGAGCAATGAAGTCCACCAAACAGTGTCAAAAAACAAATAATCTTTCTTAAATTCTTAAGAGGGAAGATTATCCAATATTAATGAAAAATATGAGATAAGCAAATTGTTGGGAAATGCCCAGGCAGGCAGGGAAGAAGATTCAAGGGGGGAATTTGCCTTGAATTGTTGCACAGCTATAAGAGATCTGATCCTCCACTTCCAAGGAATTTATCTATTATTAAGGAAAGGCAAGCATTCCTATATTTTGGCAGAATTCAGTGAAGTAGTTAGTTGAACTCTACACATGTGGTTCTGGTTGCTTGTGCCTGACACAAATCTGTCTTTGCCTAATTTTGCATAAATAGTCTTTTATTTTACTGAAGAGGTCACTGAATATAATCCACGTATTATTTATATAAGCAAAGGAATAAAATGTAGAGGTCAAGCTAAATACTTATTGATTTTAAACTTTTATTTTTTTAATTTCTACTCACCTAGCAGAGTCCCTTATTAATATAGTAGAAATCCAACAGATATTATATTTCAAGACTCTACAAGCGAAGTTTGTGGTTACAATACACTCCAGACGAAAAAACAATATGTATTATTCAGAAACTCTTAAGTATATAAATGAATTCAGTGACAATTTTATTACTTTAAAAACATCCTGAGCAGATGCATGTACAATTAATTTCTGTGAGAACAGAACAGGAACAGAATTACAGATTTGTCATGGGTTTTACATTCAAAATATTTTGAATATTTTTCTTCTACAAAGACATTTAAAAGGAATATAATATATAGTATGGTTACTTAGTTTACTTCATTAAATTTCCTTCTATTATAGTTAGCATATCACAAAATCTTTCTTATCACATAATCTTTCTAAATCACTGAGCTATAGAAGTAGGGATTTCCTTGGGAATTTTGTAACAATTCCTGACCACTTGTCCTTTCCTTGATTATCCTCAGGACAATAACATTCTTAAAGTTATCTTGAGCATCTTCCCTGAAGCAGACAAACATGCAAATTTTCTGTCTTTTTTCCTGCCAATATCTGTGATAGGCCACTATGTTAATAACTTACACGTGGAAAACTTCTACTTTGTCATTAATGTCTAAATATTTTAAATAAGTAAACCTTCAGCTCCTTCTAGAATGGCTAATTTCCAAGAAAGCTACATTTTATCAGCAAATACAACTAGATGTATTTCCCTTAAATATCTATATTAAGAATTTCAACTGATAAATATAGGGACAGAATGTGATGAGGGATCAGAATAAAATAAATACATATATATTAACATATCCCATGTAATGCTAGCAAAAAAAAAAACAACCCAATTGTTTTTATTTACATAGCAAGCAAAGCACAATTTCCCTAAAGCAACATACAAAAATTGACTTTGCTAACATGACAGAGCTATACTTAAAACTCATTTTATCACAATATATTAATATGTATTATTGTAATTTAACGAGTATAGGTATGAAAAAATGATGAGAAAGGCATTATTTACTGCTCTGTCACCAAACTTGGATAAACAGGAAACACATTTCCTAAATTAGTAAGAAATAAAGAAATATATTTCAGCTACTGCTAATCCAAATTCAAATTTTAAATTATTTCAGGGCAAGGGGTTTTAGGTACTACACGTCAGAAAAAGATGAAGTTATGGAATAATTAGCAAATCAGATATAGTTCCAATCCTTAATCTAGTTCTAAGACTAGTATTAAAACTATTTGAAAAACTTTTACTACTCATCAAATTACATTAGCTATAGCAAACTGACTTTTTTAAAAAAAAAAATAGCAAAGACCACAAGTGTTTTAAAAAGAATCTAATTTTTTGATTTCAACAATGAAAAAAGTAAAGAGGAATACGAGTGTGACAACATTATTCAATCATTCAATTAATTAAAAAGGCAAAATGTAAGTTGAACAGAGAAGTGGTTAGATCCATATGAATACAATTGTGTAGCAGCATAAAATATATAAAAAATAAAAACATTATATGGTAAAAGTGATGAAAAGCTTTTCTGCAACTTGGAAGAAATTGAACAAAATAATGTGTATCAGCCCAGCATGCTGGTGTGCTTTAACAAAGAAACAAAAATTGTATACCTCTTGTAATAGATCTGCCTGTTCAATGGCTTTAAGAACATTTTTCTTGGAGGTCTCTTGAACTTCTCCTCCCAGGAGGAATTCATCCAAAATAAAATAAGCCTTCTCAAAATTAAAGATGATATCAAGTTCACAGACCTACAAAACATTAAAAAAGAAAGATGCAATGCCGAAACAGGACTTTTCTGCAACGATCTATGGAATGCTTCCCTTCCAGAAGTATGGATGACCACCACCCCTACAACACTGTTGGCATTTTGCAAAGTAGCCAAAGTATTTTGTCCCTGTGCATACAATCCTTGAATTAGCTTATTTATGGCTCATTGATTAGCGATGTATTCATTATTAATTTATTAATTTATTGATTATATCTATTTGATATTTACTGATGTTATTATCTTAAAAGTAATACAGGTAGTCCTCAATTTACTATTGAGCCCAAAATTTCTGTTGCTAAATGAAACATTTGTTAAATGAGTTTTGCCCCATTTTACAACTTTTCTTGCCACAATTGTTAAGTGAACCACTGCAGTTGGTAAATTAAGTAACACAGTTGTTAAGTGAAATGTATTTCCCCATTTGCTTGTCAGAAGATCACAAAAGGGGACCCCATGATCAGCAATCATCATAAATACGAGTCAGTTGCCAAGCATCTGGATTTTGACCATGGGGATGCTACGATGATTGTGTGAAAAATGATCATGCCACTTTTTTCATGACATTGTAACTTTGAATGGTCACTAAATGAACTTTTTTTAAAATTTGAATTTATATCCCGCCCTTCTCCGAAGACTCAGGGCGGCTTACATTGTGTTAAGCAATAGTCTTCATCCATTTGTATATTATATACAAAGTCAACTTTTATTGCCCCCAACAATCTGAGTCCTCATTTTACCTACCTTATAAAGGATGGAAGGCTGAGTCAACCTTGGGCCTGGTGGGACTTGAACTTGCAGTAATTGCAAGCAGCTGTGTTAATAACAGACTGCTTAGTCTGTTGAGCCACCAGAGGCTGTTGTAAATCAAGGACTACCCGTTTTGCATTTTTAATTTGACTTTTAATCTGATCAGCAACTGCAAGGTAGCCTACAGCCTACATCAGGGGTGTCAAACCCACTCGCATCGCAGGCCGTATTGTGACATATCATGATGTTTTTTGCCTTTGCGGGGCCTGTATGTGCTGTATCTGGTCTGAGGGCCACCAGTTTGACAGGCCTGGTCTACATACGTCCCAGTACAGTTAGCTTACGCCATCACTGACTGTTGGGGGTGAAGTATTGACCCCCAGGGGGAGGGTGCACAACTTGGGCATTCTCCTGGACGATCGGCTGTCCTTAGAGGAACATTTGACGGCCATCGCCAGGGGAGCATTTTATCAGGTTCACCTGATTTGTCAGTTGCGCCCCTTCCTAGACCGGGACTCCTTACGCACGGTCACTCACGCCCTTGTTATTTCCCGCCTGGACTATTGCAATGTTCTCTACATGGGGCTCCCCTTGAAGAGCACCAGGAGGCTCCAGCTAGTCCAGAATGCGGCTGCGCGGGTGATAGAGGGAGCACCTCGTTGCTCCCACATAACACCTATCCTGCGCGGCCTGCACTGGCTGCCGGTAGCCTTCCGGGTGCAATTCAAGGTGCTGGTTATCACCTTTAAAGGGCTCCATGGCTTAGGACCGGGCTATTTATGAGACCGCCTTCTGCCACTGATAGCCTCCCAACGACCTGTGCGCTCCCACAGGGTGGGCCTTCTCAGGATGCCGTCGACCAAATAATGTCGGTTGGCGGCCCCCAGGGGGAGAGCCTTCTCTGTGGCAGCACCGGCCCTTTGGAATGAGCTGCCTCCGGGGTTACGCCAATTCCCTGACCTCCGGACCTTCAAACGTGAACTTAAGACTTTATTATTTCATCATGTGGGACTGGCCTAAGCATAATTTTAAATTGTAATTTTAAATGGGTTTTATGTCGGTCTATGACCATTTTAGTTTTGATTCGGCCTATTTAAATATTTGTTTTTAATTCTGTTTTAAACTTGCTATTTGTATTTTGTGTTTTAAATATGGCTGTAAACCGCACTGAGACCTTCGGGAGAAGGGCGGTATAGAAATTAAATTATAAATAAAATAAATAAAGTAAAATAAATAAATTTTTGTATTATCAATTTTCGACAAAATAAAGGGAGAAAATTATGAATATGTATAAGAAGCATTTTAAAGATAACATGCAAAATAACTATGAATTAATCCTCTTTGCAAAAAATATCCTTTATTAATTGTTCTATAAACTCTGACAATGTTCGTTAGCCACAAGGCATAATGAAAAGCATTCATAATGAAAAACGTTACTCTGCTCGCAAGCTCCATGGCTATCCAACTTTTTAAAAAACATAAATAAAAAGGTTAAAGAGTTGCAAAGCAAGGCAAGGCGCCAGTCTGTAACAGATTTGTCGTAATCTCTTTGAATACAGAGTATGCTGGGGTAAAGAATTTGAGATTTGGAGGGAGCTACTTCCATTAAATTGGTAAATTGGTGTTTTGTAACTGATCATACTCATGACATTTTGTAAACTAGCTATTTTTTCAACGTACACTACATATTTTCAAATTTCAAAATTTCAATTTTCTGCCATGAAAATATAGAAAAATATTTCATCCCTACAACAGAGATTTCCCTGAAGAATTCAGAACAGTATTTTGTCCAGTTTGTTCCTCTCCCACCAGGTAATCACTACTTTTTATGCTGTTTTTATGGAAAATGATTTTACTGACGGGATTGATTTTATTTATTCAAGTGTAAGATACAGAAATCTTTCTGCTACTTCCTTTTTCCACTGAGAACCAATGAAATTACCTCTGAGATTTTTAAAAAGTAGATAAAAAATACAGAAAATAACTTACACTTCCAAAATATTTATCAAGTAATTCTACATAACGATGAATTATTTCCAAGGTTATTAACTCATTATCCTGATCTTCAATGGCACAGCAGAAATAGAGGCTTGCATATCTGTAAGACACATATTTAATTTAGCAGGGATATAACTGACTTTTGTAGTCTTAATTACATTTAATAACAGTTTAACAAAAATGTTCAATCTTTAAAATAAAATTAAAATGTCACATTTGCAGACATTGACAATAAAACATTAGATTTAATGTTTAAAAGTAAACCTAAGGTAACTATAAGCTAAGAAAATGAGAAAAAAATGCTTTTAAAATTCCTTTTCTTCACTTTCTTTAAATATTAGTTGTGAAGAATGGTTGTTAAGAACAAGACAGTTTGTTGAAAAATAAAAGTTTTTGATCTCTTCTAGAGAGGTGAGTATTTATTCTTATCATAATTTAAATTATCAGTTTTTTGTGAGATGGACTTTTTGTGAGATGGACAGTAATACAAATTTGATTAATAAATACGTTTTACAAAAGGGATTTTACTGTGCCCAGCAACTGATGGCCAAATGAAAACAATAAATGATGGAAAAGCACATTAATCAATTACAGTACAATTTACTGTTTCTACTTACAACCCAAACTACAAAAAAGTAGTTTCAAAATTCAAATCATGCAGAATTGGTGTCAGACAATTTTCAGTTAAAGATATAAATGCAGTATTATAATGGCAATCTGTGAAAAATGTATGTATAGTATATAAACTGTCTATGATAGTTTGCACTTTCTTTAAAACCAGTGTTTCTGATACATGCTAACTGTTTCTGTTCAGTTACTTTGTGGTAGTTGAGATGACTCAGTAGGATTCATATCACAAAACGCAAAATTCAAACTGAATTTTATTTCCATTTTCTAATTCTCAAGTTGAATGTAAACTTAAAAATGTAAACTTAAAAATAGAAAACATTATTTCATCGTTTACACTATGGTCTTCATTGTTATTTAATGTGCAAAAGAATAATTTCCTCAATTTTGGGTGGACTTTCTATATTTGATGAGATTAGATTCTAGCTTGAAGCAAATTTTTAATTAAACCACAGCAAATAAACATCTTTTGAAACCTGTATTGCAGCTGAATATGGAACTATTTTACATAGTGCAGTGTACCAGTGTGATACAGTTCTAAGAACCTGAAAAGGTAGGAGATCCATCCATCCATCCATCCATCGCACACAGATACACATACAAAATATTTTCATATTTTTTCTGTACATTTTAAAATGTATCACATGCCCATTTATTAGCATTTTAGGCATGAATTAAATAAAAGGTGTTTTTTATAAGAAAATAAATCATTTGTTTTTCTGATCCCAAATAGTTTTTCTCAGATGCGTGATAAAGCAATACAACCTTTTATAAACAATCTTCAGATCTCTCCATTCCAGGAAGCTGCACATTTTCGGTTTACGGGCTAGGACTGTTTGAACAAGTTCTCTTGTGATTTTCTTCTTTTCTTTGTCAGATAATGGGACATACCATTTTTGAAGTCTCAGTTTTCCCTGGCGACTAAAAAGCAACATAAACTGCATCTGTTGAATTAAATAGAATATTTCATGTTACCCTTTCTGCCACATTGTATACAAATAGTTCTAAACTTACAACAATTCATTTAGTGATTTATGACTGTTTTTCACACTTACGACCATTGCAGCATCCCCATGGGCATGTGATCAAAGTTTGGATGCTTGGCAAGTGGTTCATAGTTATGATGGTTGCAGTGTCCCAGGGTCATGTGATCACCTTCTGTGATCTTCTAACAAGCAAAGTCAATGGGGAAGCCAGATTCACTTAACAACCATGTTACTAACTTCACAACTGCAGTGATACACTTAACAACTGTGGCAAGAAAGATTGTAAAATGGGGCAAAACTCACTTAACAAATGTCTCACTTTGGGCTCAATTTTGGTTGTAAGTCGAGGACTACATGTAATTCTGCTTTATGTCTAAGCCAGCTTTCTTGCAGTAACATTTTTTTCAATTAAACTTTAAATCAGTACAATTCTCAAATTTTGTGGTGCATACTGCAATACTGTCTGCTCCAATTTAATACCCTTTAGGTAGTAGAGCCACAATTCTCATAATCTTAAATCAACAGTAGCACATTACACAACAAGACGTTCAGTAGGTTCAAAACTATAGGATATGCCTCCGTATTTTAAAACCAAGTATATATAATAAATATCACAGTAATGTGTATTCAAAAATAATGAACTAGTTTTATAAGTGCCCAAAGAATTTAAAATATTCTAAGCTACTACTTAATTATTCTTTTTCATCTTTGCCAGTACTGTTTTATATTCCTGGAATTTATTCTTTAATGTTAAAAAGCTTTTCTGCTAGAAAAATCTATCATTTCATTTAAGTGTTTCCAATATTAAGGTCTCTACTATCAATGCAGTTGCAGGTGCACAAAATATTAAACACAATTTATTCAAAGTACTGTGTATCAAAGTATCTTAAATTATGTGTGATATTCCTCTTGCATATTTCAAAACTGCACAGAAAAATAATCTTAGGCAGAATCACCATCTTGGCCTAAGTGCAATATAAAGTGCAACCTATATTGCCAAGTAATATTCCACAGCTTTTTAACTGATTAACTCGAAAAAATGAGGAAATGGGTATATATGGTTAAAAATGTAAAGTCACATTTTGCAATTATGTAGTATCTATAAATGAGTCTTCATTTCAGTAGAAACTTTTTGATGCCAGCATATTATAGCACAATTATGAGACATATATTCAGTGCTTGGTTTTTTAAAAAAAAACTATCTATAATTTAATGAAACAATATGAGTGAAAAGTGTTTTATTTATAACCCTAATCCTTCAGCTACCCTACCAGGAATGATTTTTTTTTTTGCCACTAATATAAATAGCCTATTGTAAAAGAGCTATTCTGAGACAATTATTTTTCTATAAAGGGCTTTTTTCTGCGCATGACAAAGATGGAGGTCTGACCGAGTCTCGGAGCGGCAGGCGGAGTTGTTTCCGGGCCGGAGATGCAGCCAGCGGACGACCTGGGCTGCCTGGGTAGCCTGGCTGGAAGGATGATCTTCTTGGCAGCTGCGAGAGGGGTTTTTCGCTCCTGAGAGTTTCGCAGCTGCCGAGTGCCGAGCCAGAGCTGAACGGCAGCGAAATGGCGGCGGCCATCTTGGTGCGGGGTGGGGCGGCGTCCGGCCTACCTCCGGCGGCGTTTTGGCGGCGTCCGGCTTGTTCCCCTGCAGCATTTTCAAGCTTGTGCTGCAGGGAGGGTAACGGTAGTGGTGAGAGCCTCGAGAGTCTTCTGCTCCTGACGGGAGACCCCCGACGAGGCCCCCCGTGGAATGGTAGTGAAGTGGCGGCGGTCATCTTGGGGCGGGGTGGCGTCCGGCCTACTCCTGGCAGCGTTTTGGCGGCATCCGGCCTATTCCCCTGCAGCATTGCCGAGCTTGTGCTGCAGGGAGGGCGATGGCAATGGTAAGAGCCCCGAAAGTCTTCTGTCCTGATGGGAGAGCCCCGAAGAGGTCCCCCACGGAACGGGGGTTGTTGAAGGGGGGGGCATGTCCGTGGCTGCGGTGGGGACGGCAAGGACGTCTGTCTTGGATAAAGGTGACGTTTGGAACCCCCTAGCGGCAGTGGCGGTAGCATGCTCTCTCCCTTTTCTCCCTCCTTTCCCTTGGATTTTTTCATCTTGACCTGATAAGATCTGAGGAGGCTGTTTTAGAGCTGGTCGTTTTCACTTTGGATGGACATGGACCTAGGCATGGAGGCCTCCTTTTCTTCCTCTAGACTTCGGAGTTGTAATGGGGAGTTTCGACTCTGGAGCTTAGACTCCACCCCCCCCAGACTCTGGAGCATTCTTAACATCTGTATGTCTGTTATGACTTTTACCATCTTGAACGGGATCTCCTTGCGAGAATGTCCATCATCTTTTATCATCGGTGGGACCTATGTCAGCGGTTCTGAATATGACTGCTTTATCATCATCTACGGTTACGGACAAACTCATTTTTGCGCCAATTCTGCCTGATACGAGATATGATTTATTCTTCGTTAGAACTTCATCGTCTGCGAGGATCCTCCGCCTCGCAGAAATGGCCCTCTACGTTATCGAGGGCTTATCTCAATGATGGGTTTTGGGACCCAGAGAGATGGCATGCGTTAAGAAAGAATCTTTGGGGTTTTTTAGATAAACAATTTTTAAGGGGTAGGAGGGTAAAGGTGGGTACCGGGGGAAACCCGTCGGGGAGGGAGCCAGTCCTTGCGTTTGCTCGCGGCGATACTTTATTAAGTTCGGAGGTTAAGGGGAAGCCTTGTTCTCCAATTCCAGAGGATCGTTCCATCAGTACGGTAAGTGGGAGAGGCAGATATGGCGGAAGGTGAGGGGCCACATCATGTTCAGGGGGTGCGCACTCGCTATTTGAGAGCGATTGCGCGCTCCGGCCCCTCAGACTTCTCCCGTTCCCCGAGTGGCCAGTATCCCCAGGGCTTGGACCTTTGGCTGATGTTGTGCAATGCTAGGTCCGTAGTGAATAAAGCCCCCCTGATCTACGATCTTATACAGGGGGGGCTGCAGACCTTGTGGGCATTTCGGAGACTTGGTTGGGCATTGAAGGGGGGGTTCCCCTGGTGGAGATGTGCCCACCGGGTTTCCGGGCATTTCATCAGCCGAGGGCCCAAGGTAGGGGTGGAGGGGTGGCGGTGGTTATTAGAGAGAGTCTGGAGCCGATGGAAGCCACTGTTCCTCAGATAGCCGGTTGTGAATCCCTTTACGTGAAGTGGGGGCGTAGGATGCAGGTGGGCTTGTTGATCACGTACCTGGCTCCTTTCTGCATGGCAACAGCCCTGCCCGAGTTGCTGGAGTTGATAGCCGGGATGGCAGTTGATACCCCCAGGCTTATGGTCATGGGGGATTTCAACTTGCCATCAGCCGGTGTGTCGTCAACGGCGGCTCGGGAGTTCATGGCCTCCATGACGGCCATGGACCTGACCCAATTAATTGACGGCCCCACCCACGTCGGGGGAAGCACACTGGATCTGATTTTTGTCTCTGGACAGTGGTTGAGTGATCTGGAAGTACGAGAATTAGTCATTGAACCTTTGTCATGGTCAGACCACTCTCTCCTTCGTCTGGACTTTCGGACCGCTGCTCCACACCGCAGGAAGATGGGACCAATACGTTGGTTCCGTCCCAGGCGACTGATGGACCCAGAGAGGTTTCTGATGGAGCTTGGGCCACTCCCTGGCGATCTGGCCCATGGCTCGGCCGAGGAGCTTGTTGTGGCCTGGGAACAGGCCGCGGTGGGCGCCTTGGACCGTGTCGTGCCTTTGCGGCGTCTGACCTGGCGTAGGTCTCAACCAGCTCCTTGGTTTTCCGAGGAGCTGAGGGAGATGAAACGCCGGAGAAGACGCCTAGAGAGCGCGTGGAGGTCCAGCCGTTCTGAAGCTGACCGAACACTAGTTAGGTCTTTTACTCAGACCTATCTAGTGGCATTGAGGGAGGCCAAGCGGGCCTATGTCTCTACCCTCATTGCGTCAGCAGAGAACCGCCCAGCCGCCCTGTTTAGGGTGATTCGCTCCCTCCTTAACCAGGAGGGCTGCGATGACCCCTTACAGGGTTGTGCTGAGGATTTCAGCAGGTATCTGTTTGACAAAATCGCTCAGCTTCGGGACGGTCTGGACCAAAACTGGGTAGTTTCGGGCGAGGTGACGGAGGCTAGTCTTGTTGAGACCATCTGGGAGGAGTTTGACCCTGTGGCTCCCGAGCACATGGACAGGTTGCTGGGGCGGCTGAATGCCACCACATGTTTATTGGACCCGTGTCCCTCCTGGTTGGTGCTGGCCACCCGGGAGGTTACACGAGGCTGGCTCCAGGGGATTGTTAACGCTTCTTTGAGGGAGGGTGTTGTTCCCACCACCTTGAAAGAGGCGGTGGTGAGACCCCTCCTCAAGAAGCCTTCCCTGGACCCAGCTGTTTTGAGTAACCTTCTCCAACCTTCGCTTTGTGGCGAAGGTTGTTGAGAGTGTGGTGGCACACCAGTTACCCCAGTACCTGGATGAATCTGTCTATCTAGACCCGTTCCAGTCCGGTTTCCGACCCGGGTACAGCACGGAGACAGCTTTGGTCGCATTGGTGGATGACCTCTGGAGGGCCCGGGATAGAGGTTATTCCTCTGCCCTGGTTCTCCTTGATCTCTCAGCGGCTTTTGATACCATCGACCATGGTATCCTGCTGCGGCAGTTGGAGGGATTGGGTGTGGGAGGCACCGTGTTTCGGTGGTTCTCATCCTATCTCTCCGACCGATCGCAGACGGTGTTGGCAGGGGGGCAGAGGTCGACCTCGAGGCGCCTCCTTTGTGGGGTGCCACAGGGGTCGGTTCTCTCGCCTCTCCTGTTCAACATCTACATGAAGCCGCTGGGCGAGGTCATCAGTGGTTTTGGGGTGAGTTATCAACTGTACGCGGATGACACCCAGCTGTACATTTCCACCCCTGACCACCCCAATGTAGCTGTTGAAGTGTTGTCTCGGTGTGTGGAGGCTGTACGGGTCTGGATGGGGAGAAACAGGCTCAAGCTCAACCCCTCCAAGACTGAGTGGCTGTGGATGCCGGCATCCCGGTACAGTCAGCTGCAACCGCGGCTGACTGTTGGAGGCGAATCATTGGCCCCAATGGAGAGGGTGCGCAATTTGGGGGTTCTCCTGGATGGACGGTTGTCTTTTGAAGATCATTTGCCGACCGTCTCCAGGAGAGCTTTTTACCAGGTCCGCCTGGTCCGCCAGTTGGGCCCATTCTAGACCGGGATGCCTTATGCACGGTCACTCACGCCCTCGTCACTTCTCGCCTGGACTACTGTAACGCTCTCTACATGGGGCTCCCCTTGAGGTGCACCCGGAGACTTCAGTTAGTTGCAGCCGCGTGGGTGATAGAGGGAGCCACTCGTGGCTCCCATATAACACCGATCCTGCGCAGGCTGCACTGGCTGCCTGTGGTTTTCCGAGTGCACTTCAAGGTGTTGGTTACCACCTTTAAAGCGCTCCATGGCATAGAACCAGGATATCTTCGGGACCGCCTTCTGTTACCACATGCCTCCCACCGGCCGGTACGCTCCCATAGAGAGGGCCTCCTCAGGGTACCGTCAGCCAAACAGTGCAGGCTGGCGACCCCCAGGGGGAGAGCCTTCTCTGTGGGGGCACCTACCCTCTGGAATGAGCTTCCCCCAGGACTTCGACAACTTCCAGACCTCCAGACCTTTCGCCGCGAGCTTAAAACATATCTATTCTTTTGAGCAGGACTGGCTTAATATGGATTTTATTGGGGTTTATTTTATATTTTGTATTGTATTTTAAATTTAGGCTATTGGAATAAGTTTTTTAAATAGTGTTTTTATTGAAATGTATCGTATTATTTTATTTGCCTGTTCACCGCCCTGAGTCCTTCGGGAGAAGGGCGGTATAAAAATTAAATTATTATTATTATTATTATTATTATTATTATTATTATTATTATTATTATGACTCAATATATTGAAATTGAATTAGTAGATAAGGAAGCACTATAAATCCCGCTCAGCCACATTGAGCCACTATTAGTGAAATTACAATGATCAGTCACAGAATAAGCTAAAACTGGGATTCAAGTCTTTTTTGCAATGAAAAGAGATTACTGTATGGAATATTTTTAACACTGAAATAAAAAGTATTATATAGAAAAAGTCCTTCCTCCAAAATAGTCACTTGTATTATAATTAATCATATCTTTGTAGCCAGTTTTTTTGAGGACTAGTTATGCCCATTCAGTATTGTTTTCCCTTACATTACACTGCAAATCATAGCTTTAATCAAAATAATATGCATATTAGAACAAAAATTCCTAAGACATATATATTCTATTTTTTCCCTTTTTCGTAAGACTGGGAAAAACCCTAAATAGTAAGCATCCATGCTCCAATGGTTTACTTGACCTCATTTTTGTCATTTAAAGTTATCTTGCCAGCTTGTATCATTAGGGAGAAGTTGAAAGAAAAGTGGAGAAGTGAGGCTACTATAATATTCCCTAAATGGGGTCTCTAGATCATTTCGTTTATCAGAATCAACACTAATTTTATTGTTTCTGCAGTTCCACGGAAGAATGTTATTCTCAACTGACTTGCCTATTTCGCAAAATAGCAAAAAAGAAAAAATAACTGGCCCACAGCCAGATAACTCTTCTGTTTTCCTACCATTTATATTGCCTCCTTTTTCCGGAAGAAAAACTGTTGATCAAAATACAAAGCAGCTATATAAAGACTTTATGATGTGTAATACCAGAGCAGCGCGTTGGGAAACACTGTCATTAGCACTTCTGTTTTATATAAAAGCTGTGCTTGAAAGAGTTCTGCTCACGGCACCCGTCACTGTTTATTTTAAATCAGATTAGAGAAAGGGATGCTTTAACGATCTAACTGACCCCTTCACACATCCACTCAGAAAGACACACGTAAGTTTAGCGGCAGACAGATCCAGCCTAAAGAGGAGGAAGCTGAGTGCACTCTCGAATACTTCGCCTAATAAAAGAACAATCAGGTGGATCCTCAGGATTTCGAGAGAGAAAAACTAAGAGGAGATCGTCTTCCCGTTCGACCACCCAGCAAAGCGCACCGAATATCACGCGAGGGGCGAGCGCAGCAGTGTCACTCCTCCTTCCGCCAACACCACGAGAGGTCACGCGGGTGCCAGGAACGGGGCCCAATCCCTCAAGCTGGAGCCGGTTTTGGCACTCGCGCAGAGTCCGGCACAATCCCCTCTCGAATTACACCTCCAATTGTACGGGACGAGCGTTCACACGCAAGCACGCACGGATCCGCACAAGGGACGAGGAGAGGCAGATAGCCCCAGCCGCGCAGCTCTCCCAGTCACCCATCCCAACCTAAACCGCTTTTTTCGTGTACCTCCATGCGAGTTCAGAGGTGCCGCCGCGCTCCCGGCTCAACTTGCCCCATGCTTACCGTTATCCCAGAAGCGCTGCAGGCGCGCGCACAGTTGAGGGACAGAAAAAAAAGAAGGAATCCCCTCAGAGCTCGCTGAAGCAGTCACAGCCGACAAACTCCCACCCGAACCGCTGGGCGAAGAAGCGGGGCTGCTCGCAGCAAGGAGCCCGAGAGGCGGGGCCGAAAGAGAAGACGCGAGGGAGGGATACAGCCCAATTCTAACCGTCGAACTACATTCGCTCTTCCAAGCAGAGTCTATCCTGTCGAGAGAAAGAGAAGGAGGAGAAAGGATTCCCAGGGTAGCCAATCCCTGAACAGAAAATGTACGCGATAAGATAGAATGAATAAGAATCGGCGCTGGTACTATCCGAAAGATACAGCAGCTTGGCAGGAGGGAGAGAAACCAATCAGAACAAGAAGTAAACGTAGCTTTTTATATAACCAATCAGAAGACATCAGGGAGTGATGTTAGCCAATCAGAGGCCGATTGGGGGGAGCTCTCTTTTTACTCATCCGGGAACATCGATACGTCGATGACTAGAATAAAATGGGCATGCGCCTCTACGTTGCTGAGAGCGACGTTTCGCTTGTCATTCTCAAGATAGGTTTTCCCAACACATAGTCTTTCTTTTATGCGCAGATTTTTAAGTAAGTTAGGGAAATAATATTGTTACAAAAAAAGCTACCTAGCATAAAATGGGAGGAGACTGGCAAGCGATTTTACGTGGCCTATGGCTATCCAACTGTAACTAATCTAGGCAGTTGTGCAGGGAAATTATTTTTGCTATGTGCAACCAATTATTACATGCAATTAGTTGCAGGAGAATATACAAGATAAATTGCAAAGAAACTGGAGGAAATTGCCAAGAAAGCAATTAAGTTTCTACAGTACAAACATTGTTTTTACTGAAGAAGGTAATGGTAGATATTCCAGAAGAGTTGTCAATTTTCCCAAGAGCAGGGCAGGCTCAAATGGTTTGTTTATTATTAGGAAATAATTAGTTTGTATAAGAAAGGTATTTTAGGATAGGACTGTCTGTGAACAACAAAGATGTAGGAAGGACCAGTAACTGGTTTATTTCAAGTGGTAGATGCTGGAAGGATGAAAATTATTGAGTGGGATATAAAGACTCCCATCTATTTTATGTAAAATACTGTTGTTAGTTATCGTGGAAGAGCCTGACTCTTCACAAGTCTTGAAATAAATTCCTTCTCTCCCTCCCTCCCTCCCTCCCTCCCTCTCTCTCTCTCTCTCTCAAAAACTTTCTACAAAGGTGTGTTTCACAATCTACCATTTCTACAAAAGCGTGGTATTTTTCCTTTCTTCCAACTCTAAAGATGATCTAATAGATATCTTCTCTAAAAGCAATGGAGCAGCTGGAGATAGATTACAGATAAGTGCTTTCAAACTGCCAGCTGGTTTGTGCAGGAGGGAGTACCTTGAGACCAGAACGTACTCTGTTTCTCAGAGTAAATACATACAACCTTAGAAAGATGAATTAAAATAAATACCTTTTACCAGTACCATTTCAAAGATACTGTGTACTTGTATTTATATAATGTATTACTTTAGTCTTTTAATAAGTTTGGATGAGTACTTTAAAAAGACCAAAAAATTTAAATGAAATTTTCATTTGTGTTGTTGCAAAAACAAAATAGAAGGCTTCTCAATTTATCACATAAATAAGTGAAACACAAAGCATGACATGACATTAACTACATCTGAAAATAAATGAATTTAATTTATTAATTTATTTAAAATTATCAAAAAGGGATTTACTGTAAATTGCCCCAATTTTAGGTCAGAACGGAAATTTAGGTAATTGATTCATAACCGTCATAAATAGCTTCTTCCACTGAGAGAAATAATTTATTTTGTATTTGTAGTATACTGTAACTGACATGAAGCCTAGCTACTGTATTTTTCGGACTATAAGACGTATTAGACTATAAGTCGCACCTAAGTTTAGAAAAGGAAAACAAGAAAAAAATAAGTTTTTTGCCTCCATGCATCCCGTTTTTGCCCTCCCCAGCATCCAGAAGCACACTGCAGTCCCATTTTTGCCCTCCCCGCATCCAGAAGCACTCTGCCCATTTTTAGCCTCCGGAGGCCTCTGCAGGTCCCGATTTTGTCCTCCCTGGTGTTGGGGAGGCTGAAAATGGGATGTGCGGAGGATTTCAGGCTACCTCCCACTATAATTAGGAAAGAATTCACCTTGACTTCATTTGGAATAAAGAAAAGTACTTTTACTATTTACAGTCTTGATAGCAGCCAAGCTAAGTTGGATCTGAGACAAAATATGGCTAACATATCATATCCCCCCAACTGTCCCTCCTCCTTCAGGAGGTCAGGCTGGTCTGGTCCAATGCCAGCTCCTTCTCGGCCCCTCGTGGTAATCTTCTTCCACAGGTCTCTAGTTGTCAGTCATCTTAGGAATGCAGTGTCTGTTGGAAAAACCCGCGCTGGCAACAATCAGCCGTTAATCCCCCCTCCCACACTGTTATGTCAGCCGACACTCTTAATAGGCTCCTTTCCCTTACCCCGTACGGTGGTATGATACATCTCATTTCCTTAATAGTTTTATAATACAGAAATAAACATTTCACATTCTATCTACTGATATAATCATTCAAAAGTATACGAAGATTGGAGTGGAGGCTGACAGGGAGGCTAAAAATGGGCCCATTTTTAGCCTGCAGAGTGCTTCTGGACACCAGGAAGGGCAAAAATGGGACCCGCGGAGGCCTCCGGAGGTCAAAACAGGCCCATTTTTAGCCTAGAGAGTGCTTCTGGATGGCGGGGAAGGCAAAAACAGGACCCATGAAGGCCTCTAGAGGCCAAAAATTGGACTTCATATATTTAATCAGAAAACAAGAGGTGGTATTAAGAAACAAATGTGGATATTTGATCCAGGATGAATCACTATTAATTCTTAAGATGATCTGGGATAGTTAAGAATCCATGGTAAATTTTCTATGAGTTGATTACAATAACAGTTTATTAGTGGAAGATTTTGTCTTTTTTATTATTATTGTTCTTCCTGATAACTATTTTGTTAATTAATATACTATTAATATAGTATATGGATGATAGGTTAATAACTTGTAAATAGAATTAGTAGTTTAAAATTTGGGGAGGCCTGTTTCGCAAGGGGTGAGAAACAAATATTGTCCTAATATATTAAGCAGCATTCAACTAGAGCAGGGATGTCAAACTCAAGACCCGAGGGACAGATCTGGCCCATGGGGTGCTTAGATCTGGCCCACAGGGCTGCCTTGGAAACAGCAAAGGACCGGCCCACGGTGCCTCTGCCAGCAAAAACGGAGCTCCATTTTTGCTGGCAGAGGGCTGCAGGAGGCCACTGCAGCTGAAAACGCAGCTCAGGGACACGTACAGCCCACCCAAGCTCTGTTTTCACTGGCAGAGGGCTGCAGGAGGTCATCGTGGCTGACAATGGAGCTCGGGAGCCCATTTTCGCTGGCAGAGCACTCGGGCCACCAAGGCGCCCCTGACTGAGTAACGTCAAGGTGGTGTAGGAAGTTAGCACCCACCCCTCTCCTAGAAGAATGAAATATTTTAGGAAATATTAAAAAGGCAGAATATTATGTTTCCCTGGATGAGAAAAGGAGAAACATGTTTTTAAAGAAAAAGCCGCTTCCTGCAGCTCCCTGCCCCCCCTTCAGCTCCAGGGTGATGGGATTAAGACATGGCCCTCAGGACATGATAGGATTAACCCTCTACCCATCTCACCACATGGCACCTGGGAAGATTATATCACCCAGCAAGGCTCAACCAAGCCTGGGACTCAGGACAGCCAACAGAGTCTGCATGGCCCCATGGGAGTCTGACAACCAATCAGAATACAAGCTCAAATTCAAACACCCAGAGAGGGTATAAAACTCAGGCACTCTCGGCATCTCTTTCCTTTTTTTCTTACCCAACATCATCAAGGAATGTGATCAAGGCCTGTCTACCATTAAAAACCATCTTTCCAAGCAGTCTCCATGTTTCCAGTGTCTTTCTCCCCACTTGGAAATGAACCCAGATGGACATTTCTTCCAACACTGGGCACGCCCACACTGGCCACACCCACCTCAACACCTGAGGTCAAATACAACCCTGATGCAGCCCTCAATGAAATCGAGTTTGACACCCCTGAACTAGAAGGAGCAATATGTGTATATGTATTAGTTTTCTTAAATGTACTTTTTAATATTTTGTGTTTTTTCTTTGTTATTTTAAAAATTGGTATTTTGTATTTTAATTTTTTTTGAATATGTGTGGTAAGGATTCAACAATCATTCTGTTGTTTTTATTAAAGCTAGCAAGCTACCGTAAGTCAGATATGAGTTTATACAGTTCTTAATAGATCACAGTAACTTGAATATGCACCTACACACACAAAAATGTAGAAGAAGCTGTTTTACAACTGATAAAAAGGAGCCAAAGTAACATCCTGAAGAAAATATAATAACACCCCTGCATATTACTATAGAAATGGGAGGTGATAGTATGTGTTATTAAACACACTATTGAGAGTATTACAGTTCTTTGGAGCATATTATTGCTATATGAATATGGTATCATGATCCAGCTAACAGAAAGCAAGTATTCTAAATTATGTATGCATAAGTAAAAGTAATTACATAACAATATAAAAGTCACCCAGGTATGTTCAGCAGGTATGGCAATTAATATATTTCATTCACAGTGTAAGTATAAGTTATCTAAAAGCAAACATTTACTCCTTAATGGGGACACTGGAGATTATTTTAAAAGGACTAAATCCAGGGGTGAAATGCTCCCGGTTCAGACCGGATTGCCTGATCCGGTAGCGATGGTGGCAAGTGGTTTGGAGAACCGGTAGCAAAAATCCCTTCCCCCCTCCCACCCCAGCTGAGCCGCACGATCATCAGAGGTTTTTTTAAAACATTTTAAAAGCATTTTTTCTTTGGCTGAAAAAATGCTTTTAAAAATAACAAAAAAGCCTCTGATGATCATGCGGATCAGCTGGGATCGTCAGAGCCCTTTAAAAGCATTTTTTTACAACCTCTTCGGCCAAAGTCGTTGTAGAAAAAATGTTTTTAAAGGTTCTGGCGATCAGGCAACACAGCTGGGATCGTCAGAACCCTTTCAAAGCTTTTTTTCTTTTGGCGATCCCAGCTGAGTTGCCTGATCATCACAGGCTTTTAAAAGCATTTTTTTACAACCTCTTCGGTGGAAGAGATTGGGGGGGGAGTTTAACAGCGGATCCATGATGGTTTTCAGGTGGGACATCACTAGCCTTTCAAAGGTTTTCATAACTATAGATGTTAGAACAACTGATCTTTAGTCATTTAGTTCCTTGATGGAAGGCTTCTTGGTACTGGGATGATAGTGAGCATTTGAAGTAAGAAGGAACATGGCACACCTCTAATGATTTATAGAATAGAATTTTATTGGCCAAGTGTGATTGGACACACAAGGAATTTGTCTTGGTGCATATGCTCTCAGTGTACATAAAAGAAAAGAAAAGATACGTTCATCAAGGTACAACATTTACAACACAATTGATGGTCAATATATCAATATAAATCATAAGGATTGCCAGCAACAAGTTATAGTCATACAGTCATAAGTGGAAAGAGATTGGTGATGGGAACTATGAAACGATTAATAGTAGTGCAGATTCAGTAAATAGTCTGACAGTGTTGAGGGAATTATTTGTTAGGCAGAGTGATGGCCTTCGGGAAAAAACTGTTCTTGTGTCTAGTTGTTCTGGTGTGCAGTGCTCTATAGCGTCGTTTTGAGGGTAGGAGTTGAAACAGTTTATGTCCAGGATGCGAGGGATCTGCAAATATTTTCACGGCCCTCTTCTTGATTCGTGCAGTATACAGGTCCTCAATGGAAGGCAGGTTGGTAGCAATTATTTTTTCTGCAGTTCTAATTATCCTCTGGAGTCTGTGTTTTTCTTGTTGGGTTGCAGAACCGAATCAGACAGTTATAGAGGTGCAAATGACAGACTCAATAATTCCTCTGTAGAATTGGATCAGCAGCTCCTTGGGCAGTTTGAGCTTACTGAGTTGGCGCAGAAAGAACATTCTTTGTTGTCCTTTTTTAATGATGTTTTTGATGTTAGCTGTCCATTTGAGATTTTGCGATATGATAGAACCCAGAAATTTGAAGGTTTCTACTGTTGATACTGTGTTGTCAAGTATTGTGAGAGGTGGAAGTATGGAAGGGTTTCTCCTAAAGTCTACCACCATTTCTACGGTTTTGAGTGTGTTCAGTTCCAGATTGTTTTGGTTGCACCACAAGGCTAGTCGTTCGACCTCTCGTCTATATGCGGATTCGTCATTGTCTCGAATGAGACCAATCACTGTTGTGTCATCTGCGAACTTCAGTAGCTTAACAGATGGATCATTGGAGATGCAGTCATTGGTATACAGAGAGAAGAGAAGTGGGGAGAGCACACAGCCTTGGGGGCCCCCTGTGCTAATTGTACAGGTATTTGATGTGATCTTACTTAGCTTCACCTGCTGCTTCCTGTTTGTTAGGAAGCTTGTGATCCACTTACAAGTCTGTTCCGATACCTGTAGCTGGTTTAGCTTAGTTAGTAGAATGTCTGGAATGATGGTATTGAATGCTGAACTAAAGTCTACAAAAAGGACCCTTATTGAAGATTCAGGTGAAGATGGGGACAACTGGTCAGCACAGTCTTTTAATCAAGAAGGGGTTATCTTGTCTGGTGCTTTTCCTGGCTTTTGTCTGTGAAGTAGATCTTGCACTTCCTTTTCTGTGATCACAAGGTCAGTTGTAGGAGATTTGGCTGTTGTTGATGTGTCTGAAAAAGAAACACTTCACAAATAATAATCTAGTTACTATTTCATGCTTCAATGCTAATGCCAAGATCAATACCAGACAATAGCAACAACTGCTAAATACAAGAGAACTAGTACAAAAAGCATAGGTATATGCCAAGGACAGGTTACAGACTCCATTACACTCATCCAATTAAAATGCAATTGTCAGCCTCCACTCCAATCTTCGTATACTTTTGAATGATTATATCAGTAGATAGAATGTGAAATGTTTATTTCTGTATTATAAAACTATTAAGGAAATGAGATGTATCATACCACCGTACGGGGTAAGGGAAAGGAGCCTATTAAGAGTGTCGGCTGACATAACAGTGTGGGAGGGGGGATTAACGACTGAGTGTTATCAGCGCGGGTTTTTTCTAACAGACACTGCATTCCTAAGATGACTGACAACTAGAGACCTGTGGAAGAAGATTACCACGAGGGGCCGAGAAGGAGCTGGCATTGGACCAGACCAGCCTGACCTCCTGGAGGAGGAGGGACAATTGGGGGGATATGATATGTTAGCCATATTTTGTCTCAGATCCAACTTTACTAGCTGCTATCAAGACTGTAAATAGTAAAAGTACTTTTCTTTATTCCAAATGAAGTCAAGGTGAATTCTTTCCTAATTATAGTCGGAGGTAGCCTGACATTAAGTTGGATCTCAAATCATGTCTACCAACCAGGATTGCAATCGCAATACCGGGGGGGGGGGGGGAGAAAACCCAAATGTGATGGAAGGCCAGCTGCCGGCTGAGCTGGGGGAGGCGTCCGGAGGGAATTTTGCTGACACTTTTAACCCTGAGCTGGAAGGTTGCAGAGCTCGGTGGATTGAGCAATTAAAGCTGGAAGAGGAAAGGTGGAAACCAAGTACCGAAGAGCCTCAGTCTGGAGAAACAAAAAGGGGGAAAAAAGGGACGGTGAGACTTTCGGATTGGCAGGAAGAGAGAGAGATAAGAGACAAACGCCAGTTGGAGGAAGCATTTCGTCTTTTCCGTGAGGTGAAAATAAGACAAGCAGCTCGCCAAAGGTATGAATCCCCTATTCGGTCCTCCAGGTGGGAGGGAGAAGAGGAGGAAGATAAGACAAAGGGGCCAGCTAGAGGTGATTCCCAGGGCGGTGAGATTTCTGAAGAGCCAGAGCCGGGAACCCTCTCCCCAGAGGAAGCTGAATTGGATGGGGGTCGCGCGCCACCTGCTGATCAAGCAAGGCTGCGCAGGGGAAGGAAAAAGCCAAAAATTCCCCCCATATCAGAGAAATTTGATGGAAATGCGAAGGAGTTGGGACTGTTCCTGGCGAAAGTGAATGACCACATGATAGACTGGGGGGAAGATTATTGGTCACAGGCAGCACAAGTGAGAGCTGTGACCCACAACTTGACCGGAAGAGCAGCTGCGTGGTATGTGTCGTTATATACCAACCACTCCCCCTTACTGCAAAACTACGAGCATTTTATGACTGCACTGAGGAGGAGGTTTGAGGACCCCCTGGCAGAGCAAAAGGCCAAAGGTCGAATGAAAACCATCAGGCAAGGGAGGAGACCGGTGGCTGATTATAACCAGGAGTTCAGTGATTTAGTTCCCTTGATGAGAGGGTGGTCGGAGGTGACCCTTGTGGACATTTTCAAAGATGGTCTGAATGGAGATCTCTACGAACTGTGTCGAGCACGAGCCTCTCCAACTACGCTGTATGGCTGGTACACCCTGGCAGCAGAGATGGAAATCGAACTAGTGAAGGACCGTGGCAGAAGACAGCGCACTGGAGGGCCATCCCTTGGCCGTTCTCCAGGAGGCACCTATAGGGACGTCCCTAGATTGGAGGGAGGAAGACCACGTTCGTCTGCGTGCTACAGATGTGGAAAAGAAGGCCACCGAGCAGCCGACTGTAGGGTTAAGTTGATACCAAGCGCGACCTCTGGTGGTGAAAAGGAACCAGTGAAACCAGCGGCTAAGGCGCGTAAACCGGCAAAAGTGGGGGAGGGCGTTGCCAAGAAGGGCACGCCCATCAAGGAGGATGGCGAAGCGTCGACCGATACTGACGACAGCAAAACCACATCAGAGTCTGATGAAGACCTTCTGGTGAGTTGGGCACGGGGCCCCTTGAACATTCCAGTCAATCTACATGTACCCTCTTCGGGTAATAAGGGGGAACTGCTAGCACTACTTGATTCTGGATGTACTAGATGCATGGTCAGTCCCGAACTAGTAGAAAAAATGGAACTAAGATTGAGAACCCTAAGTAGGCCCATAGCGTTTGCCCAGTTGGATGGCTCTGTGGCAGGGGGAGGACCCGCCCATTTCGTAACGGAACCCATAGAAATGATAATGGAGACCACCACAAATTCTGAACTTCATAGTAGCCCCAGGAATGGACCAACCCCTGTTGCTAGGCCTGTCATGGTTGGAAATGGAACCCCATATTAACTGGAGAACGGAGTCCCTCGTTTCCGCTCCAAAACATTAAAAGGGAAAAAGGGGGAACCCAAGAAGGGATCTACCGTGGCCATGCACCAGGATACGTTGGGGGCAATGATCGAACGGATAGACGGGGAGGAGAGGATACCCAAGGAATACTGGGACTTGCGAGAAGTCTTTAGTGAGAAAGCATCAGACGTACTTCCTCCCCATAGGCCTATTGACTGTGCCATAGACATCCTTCCGGGGGTAAAGCTTCCAAAACCAAAAGCTTATCCCATGACCCAAAAAGAATTGGGTGAGCTACGCAAATTCATAGACAAAAACCTAGAGCGGGGTTTTATCCAACTGGCTAGACCTCGCGTGGCTGAGCCAGTGATGTTCCGGGAAAAGAAAGATGGCTCCTTTTGTCTTATAGTTGACTATAGGAATTTAAACGCCGTGTGCGCCGAAAACATATACCCCATGCCACTCATGAAAGATATGTTAGCACATTTAGCGAAGGGAAAATTCTTCACCAAACTGGACCTGCGAGAAGCCTACTACAGAGTTCGTATAAAAGAGGGGGATGAATGGAAAACCGCTTTCAACTGTCCACTAGGATGTTTCCAGTTTCGAGTACTGCCCTTTGGACTGCAGGGGGCGCCCGCAGTTTTTATGCAACTGATAAATGAAATACTCCACCAGCATTTGTTCAAAGGAGTTCTTGTCTACCTTGACGACATACTTATCTATACAGAAACAATGGAAGAACATATTAAACTAGTAAGAGCTGTTCTCAAAAAGTTGTTATCTGCAGAACTATATTGCAAGCTATCCAAATGTGATTTCCATCAAACCAAAATAGACTACTTAGGATATCGCATTTCAGCTGATGGGTTAGAAATGGATCCAGAAAAAGTGAAAGCTGTCTTGGAATGGGCCCCCCCACGCACACGCAAGCAACTCCAAAGTTTTTTAGGATTCGCAAATTTCTATCGTCAATTCATCCCCTCCTTTGCTCAAATTGCTTTACCAATCACCAACCTCTTGAAAACTAAAGGAGACACGAAACCCAAACCATC